>NW_015539895.1:15554-21535 GCF_001515605.1 Sinocyclocheilus anshuiensis | reverse complement strand
TGTGTGTGTGTGTGTGTGTGTGTGTGTGTGTGTGTGTGTGTGTTTATGTAGTTGTTTATATATTTATAATAATTCGATGAAATTATGTCTTATATGTCCAAATACTTTTTAGAAGTGACAGTACTTGTGTACTTGTATACACACAAGGAGTGAAAACCACTTCATCTTTTGGCAGCTTGATTAAAGCTTAGCTACGTGAGATCTTAGCTTAGACCTTTCTTTCCTCATTAAAACTGCATTATTAGTGCCAATATTCTGACAAATGCTGACTAATTAATGTCCTGTGCCCACGGAATGACAATGACTGAATGAAGATTTGGCTTCAGAGATTGTCAAGCTGTAACAAAGCAGCGCAGCAGACAGCAGGCCAGGTGGGGAAGTGTCCCCAACAATTAAACCACATTGGCCCGGTAATGTTTTCGTCTCAAAATTGCCCTTGATCTCATGACCGTTTTAAAATGATGTTATGGACAGTGACTGCCAGCCATGCAGGGTTAATGCGGCCCATCTGTTCGAATCTGTGGAAAGCGGGCTAGTCTAATGGCAGGGGACACATACAATTGGCCAGTACCCTGCCTTAATTGCCTTCAATAAAGAGCTCACCGCTGCACCTTGATGGGGGTATTTCACAGGAACGACATCTCTCTTGTGTGTCAAGGCTGTTCTACTTCTCTACATTACCCTTGATTGTCAAAGTTAAATGCCTTTGTGTGTATATGTAGAGAGACTCATCCATAGAAGTAAACTACATCAGATGCACAGGAGGAGTTTGGTGCCTGTTTGACAAACAGCACATGAACATTTATATGGGCCTGGAGGCATTTGCATAAAGATGGAAATCAATACAGCTATGTGTAATGCTCAGTCTAGACTGGGGTGCACAATTCAATGTAGCTCTGCTTGTGTATAAATCAGACTGTCTGTAGCTCCTCTGGTAAATCAGAGACAGGAATAATGAAGGGAAACCCTGAGCTGTGCATACCGCTGACTCTAGGAGACAATAGAGAAAAGAGAGATAAAATTGTGGCCTGTGGATGGAGGGGATTTGAGGTGGAGGTAATCTGTGGGATGTGAGGTGAAGCCAATGCAAAAATCCCAACCTGATTAAATTGCATTTCTATAAGTTCAACCGTGCATGATGTCTTTATGCATAAAAAGCAAAGTTGCTTAAGTCTTCCTTTTTCTCACACTGCACTTTATGAACAATATTGTTTTTTTTGTAAACTGGGCCCCAGCATGTGATGCTAGTGTAGAGCCTTAACCACCATAGACACCCCCAATAATCAGCAAACTGTCCCACCATATAATTGATATTTTTGATGCTGCTCTGCTCCACTCCATTATACACCATAGCCAGGTTAGGTACCATATTTAATTTTAACACGGATGAAAGCAAAGCTGTGAGGGATAGACTTACATTCTTCATAATGATACACTCTGTATAAAGGTCCTAGATCTTGTAATGTTTTTCTCAACTGACAACTTTCAAAACTGTTTAATGGAATTTTTGTCTAATAGTAGTTTTTCAGAAACATGTTTCATCAGCTGAACAATCGGTATATTGTTAAACAACAGTACAATCCATTGAACGCATTGCACTTCGTTTCCCCACAGTCTCGTTTTCATTCCTTTCAAAAATAAAATATGGCACTACCCTGACTAAGATCTATATGCACTGCTGTTGTTTGCTGATAGGATGACAAAAAGTTTACAATTTTTAGGCTGGTCTAAAAAGGTCGAACAATGCTCATCAATATCAAAATTATTTGGATGGCCAAACAAATCAAAGAAAGTGGACTTTACTGTTCACACAAACCAAGCTTCAGTTTAGATTCAGTTTCAACAGTGAAAAAGCATCTAGGTAATAAGATATGAGCAACATTACAACCGTTTTAAGATAGAAATGTTAAATGACCAACAGTAATATCCAGTAACTGCTCGACTTTTTTCTATCCCCTGAAATTTAGCTGATTCATGTAATATGTAATTGAATGTGATGAGACAATAAACATTAACAAAACTGTTTATCGGCATATTAGGCATACAATTGAGTTAAAGTGTGCATATATATGTGTGTATATATATATATATATATATATATATATATATAATTTAGCAAATGGACTTCTTCACAATATTCAAGTTCTTTACTAGTTTTCCTTTTCCTATAAGTCCCTTAAAATCTCTTAAAATCCTTTAATTATTAAAGCAACTGTATGTACTATATGAAACGTCTTTTCTGGGAGTGTGTAAGTTTGGTGAGCGGGTACGAAATTCTGCAAAAAAGTCTGATCACAAACAGGATTTATTGCTGGTAAAAATAAGATGTCAATCTACATTGACAAGGAATCAGTTTTCTTGCCACTAAAAACTAACAACATTCTGGAGAAGACCGTTTTTGTATATAAATAGCTGCAGTGCATGATGCATCATATGTGATGAACGATTATCAGCACATGAGTCAAACTTGGAATGCTGACCATTTCTGACACCCATCATTTTTTTAAATCAGTGTTGACTTCCAGTGTTGTGCTAGATCTTTTCCTTCTGATTCTATTGGCTGAGATCACTTTTCATGGGTACCATATTTGGTGCCTGTTTAGAAATGATAGAAATAATTAGAAAATCTCTGTTGCATATTTAGTCTGAATACATGCTAAAATATGCAAAGTTGTAAATTACATATTATATTACTGAAGCTAAAATGGTAAAATAAAACAGTTCTCTTTTTTGTTTTTCTTTAAGCTACCATCTTAGCATAGCAAAAGCTGGTCACGAAAAGCTTTTTAGATTATCTAGAACAAAATGAAACGCTACACTTTTGATCTTTTAGGATTCTGTGAGCAATCTTGCATGCAGAATTACTGTGTGAACGTCCCTCAAGATGGTCTTTTTATCAGTGCAGAGTGATTGCGTTTGTGTATTAGAGCCATGTGATTGCCTAAAACAGTCACAATTCTACTCTAAAAGTGCAGTTTTCCTCAAATCAGTTCCGGCTTCACTAGGCGTATGTGGTTATAAATTTGCGGCGGGAGCACATTACTATTCACACTTGTATTTCTCCTCAGTGCTGAACTCACCTCAGGATCCCGTCATTGATATTGATGCCTGCTTTGTGTGCTTCCCTCCCTGAGCTGTTTGTTTCTAAAGCCTCTTTATCTTCATCTGGCTCATCCACACACATGCTGTCTGCTCGTCTGACCGTCCTTTAGATACACGCCACCCAACACAGTGTTTATCAGGGGCTGTAATGTGTGCTGTAATGTGTGAGATATATTCTGAACTACAGGTGTGTGTGACTGTTAGACGTGGGAGTTATAAATGCTATGAGACTAAATGTTGATTTGATTACATTAGCATTTGAGAAGGGCATATTTGAAGCTCTGTAGTGGTTTACTAGCTTGTATGCACATTTCAGTGTTGAACTTGTGCTTAAGGCATACAGAAGGACTTAGCTACTTAGTTCAACCAGGACATTAATTATCTTCAGTTAATTAACAGTGTTCAGCTCAGTTCTTTAACAGCAACCTTGTGGTCAGCACCCCAATCTGATCTTATATCCTGTCAGACAAGTAGCCTAGTTGTCAGTGGCAAAGCATATAGTCTGAAGCAAAGATATAATTGGATAAAACAAGCCTCTTGCTGTTGTCTGTGGCAACCCGTCTTAAAGGTGAGCTGCATGTTGATTACTATATACTTACTTTTACAGGGCTGGCCAAATATGACTGTAGTCACTCATTCGTTTTGTTGATGTCTGTGGATATGCTTTTTTTAACTTCTTAAAGGGATAGTTCATCCAAAAATGAAATCTCTGTCATTTACTCACCCTTGACATTAGCCGTTGACTTTCCATAGTATGGAAAAAAAATACTATAGAAGTCAATGGCTACCGGCAACTCTTTGATTACCCACATTCATCTAAATATCTTCTTTTGTGTTCAACAGAAGAAAGTAACTCATACAGGTCTGGAACATCTTGAGGGTGAGTAAATGATGACCGATTTTTAATTTTTGGGTGAACCATCCGTTTAAGGCCATCAGATAACCTGCCTCAGATTGAATCGATCGTAATACATATGGATAAATTCAATTACGTGGCACACAAACCCACCCCTTCAACAGGATCAAGCTGGGACTGCAGTGAAATTGATTGAAAAGAAATTGTAGTCATTCCTCTCATTATAATATGATCACTGCCTGAAATTCACTGCCTAGTCTTTCAGCGGCGGGCACTTGTGAGTTTGTGAACGCCGGGCACACTTCCTCTGAATCTCTTGACACTGATGTGTAGTGCGCACAGTGGGACACTGTAATTTCAGAGGCCATGGGAACTTATGTTGTGATTCGCCCACAGCAAATCTATAAAATCTTTAAAAGGGAAAAGACTTCCCTTGTGTGCCAAATTCATGTTCAGTGGCGGGCTGTGTTATTTCAAGAACTGGTCTTCTCTGGGTGGATTTACTTGAACTTTCTTTTAAAGATTCTTCATGGTTCGGATGTGATTAAAGAAGGCTAGAAAAGCAAAGCTGGGCAGATCATCGAGAACAAAGCTGTGAGCATTAAAGATTGGGGGTGTGGAATATAAATGTGGAGTTGACGGGTGGGGTGGGGGTGGGGGGGTGTTGAAATGTTTTCGCCACATTTTCTATGAATTTATAAACTTACTTCCTGCTTTTGACTTTAAAACAGTTTTACAGTACTTACAGTAACCTTTCCAAGTTTGTTGGGGTTCATTTGTTAAAATGGTTTCCACCTGCAGAGTAGAATTGACCTATCGGTAAGCCCCTCCCCTCTAACGCAGATTAGCCAATGGCAGTTGAGTATCAGCTGCACAGGGACCTGAACTCGGACATCTTTAGGTTTCAGCGCCATAGAGAAATATTGGAAGATCCGAAGCTTTCATCGGTTTGATGGTGTTTATGCTACAAAAATGGAAAAACGATGTGCCTGGGGTACTTGTAACACTGATTCCATGTATCCTGAGAGGATGGTCAATGGAATTTATTTTATTCCATTTCCTAAACCCAAACAAAACAGAGCAAAATATCCCTAAGCATTCAACCCCAATCCCGATGAAGATGAAAATGTTAATTTTCCTGGTTTGCTCAAGCAGAATATTAATGTCATTTAGTGCTTCAGCAAAGTGTCTCTGGCTAAAACTAGCCAACGTTAAAGTTAGTGAGTACTAACGTACAAACCTAAATAGCTAACTGTTCTCATGTCTTCTCCTGCTTGCATTGTGATCTGTAAACGCTTGCTTCCAAATTAATCTTGTTACCCACCGTATTTATTTTAAAATCTTTTTTATATCCCTCCATGCTATATTTAAATCCCACTTGAATGGTGGTCCTTCTGTGTCCAAAATGTATCAAAATCATCTTGGGACAAGGTTTTCACACTGACAGCTGTTATTGTAAGACAGTTAGCAACTCCGTTTGTTTGTCCGAGTTCGCAACAGTAACTAAGGGGGGCGGGGCTTACTGACAGGTCAATTGTGATGGATAATATGCTGAAATATAAAGTCAAAATTAAGCAGCACAACAATTTTAAAAATTGATAATAATAAAACATGTTTACTGAGCAGCAAATCAGCATATTGGAATGATTTCTGAAGGAAACAACCGCAACATTGCTGATTGTACTTTATTTTTTTAATCAAATATATTCAGCCTTCTTGATACCTCTTTCAAAAACATTTAAAAAAAAATGTAAGGAAAAAAAAAAAACTTGAATGGTAGTCTAAGTTTGTCCTACTTATTAACTTTTTGAGACATACCAATAGAATAGAGAGTTTGACATTGATATTCCAAAACAAAAGTAGATATTATAATGAACTCACAATGATTTCATATACTACTATTCACACCGTGAGGATCACAGTATGAGGATCGTTTGAACTCACAATGACTTCATATACTACTCACACCGTGAGGATCACAGTATGAGGATTGTTTGAACTCACAATGATTTCATATACTACT
>NW_015539895.1:8909-12260 GCF_001515605.1 Sinocyclocheilus anshuiensis | reverse complement strand
TGGCGGGCTGTGTTATTTCAAGAACTGAGGTCTTCTCTGGGTGGATTTACTTGAACTTTCTTTTAAAGATTCTTCATGGTTCGGATGTGATTAAAGAAGGCTAGAAAAGCAAAGCTGGGCAGATCATCGAGAACAAAGCTGTGAGCATTAAAGATTGGGGGTGTGGAATATAAATGTGGAGTTGACGGGTGGGGTGGGGGTGGGGGGGTGTTGAAATGTTTTCGCCACATTTTCTATGAATTTATAAACTTACTTCCTGCTTTTGACTTTAAAACAGTTTTACAGTACTTACAGTAACCTTTCCAAGTTTGTTGGGGTTCATTTGTTAAAATGGTTTCCACCTGCAGAGTAGAATTGACCTATCGGTAAGCCCCTCCCCTCTAACGCAGATTAGCCAATGGCAGTTGAGTATCAGCTGCACAGGGACCTGAACTCGGACATCTTTAGGTTTCAGCGCCATAGAGAAATATTGGAAGATCCGAAGCTTTCATCGGTTTGATGGTGTTTATGCTACAAAAATGGAAAAACGATGTGCCTGGGGTACTTGTAACACTGATTCCATGTATCCTGAGAGGATGGTCAATGGAATTTATTTTATTCCATTTCCTAAACCCAAACAAAACAGAGCAAAATATCCCTAAGCATTCAACCCCAATCCCGATGAAGATGAAAATGTTAATTTTCCTGGTTTGCTCAAGCAGAATATTAATGTCATTTAGTGCTTCAGCAAAGTGTCTCTGGCTAAAACTAGCCAACGTTAAAGTTAGTGAGTACTAACGTACAAACCTAAATAGCTAACTGTTCTCATGTCTTCTCCTGCTTGCATTGTGATCTGTAAACGCTTGCTTCCAAATTAATCTTGTTACCCACCGTATTTATTTTAAAATCTTTTTTATATCCCTCCATGCTATATTTAAATCCCACTTGAATGGTGGTCCTTCTGTGTCCAAAATGTATCAAAATCATCTTGGGACAAGGTTTTCACACTGACAGCTGTTATTGTAAGACAGTTAGCAACTCCGTTTGTTTGTCCGAGTTCGCAACAGTAACTAAGGGGGGCGGGGCTTACTGACAGGTCAATTGTGATGGATAATATGCTGAAATATAAAGTCAAAATTAAGCAGCACAACAATTTTAAAAATTGATAATAATAAAACATGTTTACTGAGCAGCAAATCAGCATATTGGAATGATTTCTGAAGGAAACAACCGCAACATTGCTGATTGTACTTTATTTTTTTAATCAAATATATTCAGCCTTCTTGATACCTCTTTCAAAAACATTTAAAAAAAAATGTAAGGAAAAAAAAAAAACTTGAATGGTAGTCTAAGTTTGTCCTACTTATTAACTTTTTGAGACATACCAATAGAATAGAGAGTTTGACATTGATATTCCAAAACAAAAGTAGATATTATAATGAACTCACAATGATTTCATATACTACTATTCACACCGTGAGGATCACAGTATGAGGATCGTTTGAACTCACAATGATTTCATATACTACTCACACCGTGAGGATCACAGTATGAGGATCGTTTGAACTCACAATGATTTCATATACTACTCACACCGTGAGGATCACAGTATGAGGATCGTTTGAACTCACAATGATTTCATATACTACTCACACCGTGAGGATCACAGTATGAGGATCGTTTGAACTCACAATGATTTCATATACTACTCACACCGTGAGGATCACAGTATGAGGATCGTTTGAACTCACAATTATACTATATACTACTCACACCGTGAGGATCACAGTATGAGGATCGTTTGAACTCACAATGATTTCACTCACACCGTGAGGATCACAGTATGAGGATCGTGTGATGTCACTGTGATCATCGCATGATCTCATGTGTTGACTGGGATTGCATCAGCCAAAGGCTGCAACAAGTGTGTTAGTGGTAAGATCTAATCCTTATAGCTAACGTCCACCTACCTGCCTCTCAGCAAATCAGATGGACAAATATTGGCAGCTAATTAATATTCATAAGCCAAGCAGATAAGGTTATAATATGTCTGCCCACTTTCAGATCATTCCTACACCCTCACTATTATGAACCATGTCTAAATATTGGTCGATTAGATCACATTTAAATTTAGCTGTTGTGCTTGGCACCCTAGTTCAGTTAATTAAAAAAAGTATTTCCAAAGTATGTTTGAGTGGAAAATTATTAATTAATTCCATACTATCCACACTACTTTCTTGATACCGCTATAGATGTCACTTTATTTTGAACAAAACTTTTTTTGCATTTCGTCTATCATGTCCTTGACTGAAACACAGGCCTCTTTGTCACATCCAATGATTACTTTTCTGTTTTGCTTTTTCTCTGAATGGTAACAGACATGTGGCTGTCCTTTCATTCTGTGCTGGTGATAAACTCTTATATTTTTGCAGACATCATTTCTCTTGTAGCGAGGTATGCCTGGGAAGAAGAACACAGACGGTTGAATCTGGAGGAACATGGAGAGGGTGCTTCAAAGACTATAGTGTGTAGGCTTTTGTTCTTGTTTTTTTTTTTCAGTGACTTTTGGAGACTATAATTGATCTCTGAGATGAAATAGGCAAATTGAAGAGGAACAAAGGTAGAGAATACTCGCATCTATTCTCGACATCTCCACTCACTCACCTCAGACATTTTAAAACTAATTTGTTTTTAAAGATTGGACTGCGATTTTCACGTTTCCTTTTCCCCCCCCCGTCCCCTCCCCTCATCCTCTTACATTTAGCCTGTAAGCTGAGAACATTTCGCCAGCTGTCATGGAAACTGGAACACTATGTAGTCTGCAACAAACACTTTTTGAATTACTTTTGATTTATTTTATTTCCTGCAGTATGGCATCTTAATTGCTGGGCCAAATGCCCTCCAAGACATGTATGTCCTTGTATGTCTTTGCAATATCACTTAGATCAGATGTTCCATCGTTTTGCTTCTGAGAAATTCTTCAAAAGAAAATCAGGTTTGAGCAATAAACCATACAGGCAGAAGGCATTTTGAAGCATGTTCTATTCAGGCAGTTAACTGAAGTGCATTATCATGTGTAAAGGCTTTGTACAATGCATTCTCTCGCAAGGATCATGTATTTTTAGACATGCATTTGAAGTACCTTGTATGTATATACCATGCAATACAGCATGGTAATCATTTAAAACCATATTTTCAAACCACTATTTTGCATTTTTTCAAATGGAATCTTTTCATTACTGACCCCAAACGTTTGAACAGTAGTTTAATTTGTAGGGCTGTCGTTTTAGTGCATTAATTAAATTAATTAATTATGGAAAAATAACGCGATTAAAATATATTTTAAAGTGGTCATATGATGTTGCTAAAAAG
>NW_015539895.1:4769-8806 GCF_001515605.1 Sinocyclocheilus anshuiensis | reverse complement strand
TAACCACTGATTTCTAGTCGTGTCCATTTTTGGAAGGCCAAACAAAGTAGTTTCGCTTTCACAACGAAGCACAGCGTCACACACGGTGGCCTAGAGTGAGCGACGGCGGCCTAGAGTGAGCAGAGGCCGTGGGCTAGAGTGAGCGGAGGCCGGTGAGCTTGAGGCTTTGCAACTTTACAGATCTTCTTTATGCACAAGAGCTTGTAACACTCCAAAGAGAAAGGAAAAATTGAAATCGCATCATATGACCCCTTTAACGCATCCGCCCCGCCCCAGACCTGTACGTTTCAAACAGTTGACTGTTGACATGATGCAGGGCAACAACTCACTGCATGATGTAGTCTATAATGAAGTTATATGCCCCTAAAATTTAAGATATTGGGGCAAAAAAACCCTGTATGAGTTTTTGTCTCATATATATATGTCATATGATAAGGGATATCATACGAGCAGCGAAAGCAATATCGCATGAGTGTTGTTTTTGTCTCGAATAGCATGAGTGCAAATATGATTTTATACAACAGTTCAGTAAACAGGAAGTTAATATTGTGTTACAGTATATTTTAGATATAGTATCATCTGTTTTTGCTCAATTTTGCCAAAGAAAATATTCCCTTTAAAGCCTGCAGAACTGTTGTGCAACACAGCAGTGATTCGTTTCTGAATGAATCTGAATTTGTTAAAACTGTAAAGCTTTTGATTTATTTCCAGATTTAAAATTGATATTGAGTCCCAGAATTTCAATGTGATCTCAGACCTTTGTACCCCACTTCAGTATATATCAAAGTACCATAGTCTTACCATCAGGTACCGTCACTGCACAACTGCAGATTGTGCCTCTTACTGATGATTTAAGCCTGGCATTGAAAATCCTGTTTTCTCATTATTCTCTTTGGCTCAGTCAGACCATGGTATTTTTCAGCCTGGCAATCACATTTTAATGCCGTGCCATTAATCCACTCCTATGTCAGTGCCATGTGTATTCAGTACGTTGGGCCACCAGGTTCCTACCAACAACAGAAATAACATGACCCAAAAATTATCCTAGCATGCAATTACCATAATGGCATTAACGGTCTACTACAGCCAGTTTTGTGGGCTTTGAAAGAGCTGTGTTTTTCCTGATTGCAGACTCTTTGGAGAGCAACGGCCTCCCACACAGGCCTGTTTCTGCAGCAGCACAGCAGGTCAAGGGGCTGACGGATGCTGACAGGTCTCTGGGGCTCAGGTGATTGCTGAATCTTGCAGCCCTTTTCATCGCTGGCACAGAGCCAATGACATGAGAGCCGCAAGCTTTGCCGCTGACTCAGAATACTGGTGAGTCTGATTTATGCGTAGTTGATGGAAAGATTACAAACTTAGCTTTTACTCTTAGACTCACAAATATAGTCATATGCATTCAAAACACACTCCTCTGCTTTTTAAGTGGACTGGCTGGCTTGGATTTCATCCATCAGTCTGTCAGTGTAATTGAGGCAACAGCCTTCAATCATCGTCTCAGAAATGACACAGCTCGTGCGGTCATAATTAAGGTGGTACTGATTTCCATGAATAATGTCTAATTCCAATTGCAGTTATGGGGGCTCATTTTTACCGTGCGGTTGCAAATAGCTTCATGTTAATTAGACCATATGAGCCTAGCATAGGCAGAGGAGGAGTGCGTTTCTGCACTTTGATTGTCGGTTGGCTTGATTGTGGATGCATTTGCTAAATTTAGTGGCTCTTTTAATCTTTAAACAGCTACATGCAAAATTAGCGTCACCACCTATACTTCACAGTTAAGCGCAGGTATTTTGTTCCAAGTGCAGAAGTTTCTTTCAGTAATGTTGGCAGGTATTAGTGTCTGTGTCATAGGCACTCAGAGACTAATTCTTGGGCTGAACTTAATTTAATTGTGGCTTTATTTAACATTTAACTTAAGTGTGAACTCAGAGACCTTGTGTAGTGGACACAGAACTGAACCAAATCAAAGCAAAATCACACACTAGCATGCTGGATGTTTATTTGGACAACATGAAATTAAGAAACAGCCCTGTGAAGTGCATAGTGTTATCTGAAAGTGCAGAGAATAAGAATAAGTTACACTCAACATTACAATTGCTGCTAAGTTACGCCTCTCTTAGTTACTGTTGCTAACTGAGACAAGATTTACAGAACATCCTATTGATGGGTCGTTTGTGAACAATTGGTCACTGCATCTGTCATGTGAAAAATGAATGAAAGTAAACTGCTCATTTCTGTTTCTCATAATTTATCTTTTGCTGCATTATACTGATTTGCCAATTCAGAATATTATTAAAGATTGCATAGGTAGATGTGTTCAGGGAATTAGGCTATTGAATATATAACATATTGGTAACACTTTACAATAAGGTCTCATTTGTTAACATTAGTTTGGGCATTAACTAACATGAACTAACACAAAGCAATACATTAACCTTTGTTAATGTTAGTTAATCAAAATGTCCATGTTCATTTCAGTTCACGGTGCATTAACTAATATTAACAGATACTATTTTTTTATCTTAAAAATGTATTAGTAAGTGCTGAGATTAACATTAACTGAGATTAATAAATACTGTATCGAAGTATTGTTCATGTTAACTAATGTAATTTACAAATAAAACCTTATTGTAAAGTGTTGCTGACATATTAACGTTCAAACTGATTTGATAATTTTGCTGAACGAAACCGAAAGAGTCATTAAATCGTTCCAATTTCCCATCACATCCTATAGAAATGAGCTAGAAATCTTCTGTGAACAGCAGAATTTTCAGTGAAATTTGCACATAAAGGGGTAAAACATTGTTGCATATTATTCTTACGTGGGCTGGAATGACACATGGTAGAGCAAAGCAGTTTAATCTGCTGTTTTTCTGTAATGAAATGTTTAAAATATGCAATAATGTGATTAAAAAAATGTGAAGACACTGTGAAACAGAATCAAGACAAAAACTGTAAAACAAAATTGAGACAAACACATAGTCAGTTAACGAATGAGAAAAGCTTAATTTGAAACAAATTACAAATGGAAACAGTGTAAAGAAAACCATTTCCTCATTTTAATTAAAGGGTTAGTTCACCCAAAAATGAAAATTAGCCTGTGTTTTACCTCAAAGCATCCTAGGTGTATGTGACTGTTCCGGCGGATGACATAAGACGTTGACGTTGCGTGATTAGTGACGAACACAGAGACAAAACAAAACAAAACGCCATTCACGAAATAGAAGCACAAAACGAGGATTTGTAAAGAAAAATGGCGGAGGATTTCGATATAAGCCAAGAGGAGACTGGTTTTCCTTTGCTCCTGCATTTCTCAGAGGCGCGCACACAACGCATACGTCCTGCGTCATCCACCGGAACGGCTTCTGCATATGACAGTCAGCGGAAGTGAGAAAAAAGTGGGTAACGCTTTAGATTACAACCCGCAAAGAACTATGTAAGTATACTGAATTTACGGTGTACGTTTCTGTAATTATAGTGTACCTATAAAGAACATACGTGTAGGTATAAGGGAAGAATGTGTTACGTTTGGGGGCCTTCTGTAGCGAATCGATGCGTTTTTGTAAGAAAAATATCCATATTCAAAACGTAATAATCACTTTAATCTCGCTTGCGCTCACTGTTGTACACTGGAAGCAGCTCTGGGCGGATGACGTATGAGTTCAGCGCTGCGCATGCGCCGCTCAGAAGTGTCGTACGCGGAAGCGCAGGGGAGAGATCAAAACAAAACAACGGTAACTAATTAGAAGTACAAAACGAGGATTTGTAAAGAAGAATGGCGGAGGATTTCGATATAAGCCAAGAGGAGACTGGTTTTCCTTTGCTCCTGCATTTCTCAGAGGCGCGCACACAACGCATACGTCCTGCGTCATCCACCGGAACGGCTTCTGCATATGACAGTCAGCGGAAGTGAGAAAAAAGTGGGTAACGCTTTAGATTACAACCCGCAAAGAACTATGTAAGTATACTGAATTTACGGTGTACGTTTCTGTAATTATAGTGTACCTATAAAGAACATACGTGTAGGTATAAGG
>NW_015539895.1:3596-4616 GCF_001515605.1 Sinocyclocheilus anshuiensis | reverse complement strand
TGATTTATGCTGTAAGTATTTTGAAACTAAGAGGTGCTTATTCTAATATTACGTGATATGTATGGCCTAAACAACAATCTTATGTTTGGGTGGTGCTTTGTTCCCCCATTGTTCCATGTAGTTACAGGGTAAATACAATATTTGCAGGCTGTAAATTAAAGTGGTGCTTGTTCCCCCCTTGTTCCATGTAGTTACAGCGTAAATACAATATTTGCGGGCTGTAAATTAAAGTGGTGCTTGTTGCCCCCTTGTTCCATGTAGTTACAGGTTAAAATCACACACAATATGACAACAGTAACAACACAGGCAACAGATAGCCTAATAAAAGATTAAAATTCATTACACCAGTTCAGAAAAAAAGCAAAGCAACTCCATACTCATACAGATTATACAGTTAAACCAAATTCTTTTGAAAAGCTAGTTTAAGAATAGATTTTGTTCAATTTGTTCATGTTTTTCACCCACTGACTTAATGACTAGTTGATAAACTAGTAATGACTAGTTAAACTATTATGGCCAAACCATCACGCCAATAAACACACAGTAATAAACACTGAAAGTCAAGAGTAAACCGTGTATTATAGCGAACTGACAGGATATTACCATCTTTGTTTTTTCCGTTATGATCCACGTCCTCAAGCACCATTTTGACTAGTTCACAGTTCCCGGTTTTACCGCTCATCAGTTGTTGCTCAATGTTACTGACTTAATGACTAATTGATTAACTAGTAATGACTAGTTAAACTATTATGGCCAAACCATCACGCCAATAAACACAGTAATAAACACTGAAAGTCAAGATTAAACTGTGTATTATAGCGAACTGACAGGATTTTACTGTCTTTGATTTACCGTTTTGATCCACGTCCTCAAGCACCATTTTGACTAACTTAGTTCAGTTCCCGGTTTTACCGTTCATCAGTCGCTGCTCAATGTTGTGAGAGCATACTCGGACAAAACCCTCCAGTTTTAAAAGAACACATTCCAGTCAGTTTCAAAAATCTCTCTCCTCTTCGTTTT
>NW_015539895.1:0-2997 GCF_001515605.1 Sinocyclocheilus anshuiensis | reverse complement strand
TTTTAATATAACTCCGATTGGATTCGTCTGAAAGAAGAAAGTCACATACACCTAGGATGCTTTGAGGGTGAGTAAAACACAGGCTAATTTTCATTTTTGGGTGAACTAACCCTTTAAGTAAATTGAGCAGAAATCAAGTTTTGAAAGCAAGCTCATAGTGTATTTTCATCTATTTGCATTAGTTCCAGGTTGGATTGTCCCGCGGTCTTCTGAGCAGAAAGTGATTTGTCTATTACCGTAAGGGTCATCCAGTCAGACACCCAGAGGTCACTGATGACAACCAGGTTCCCTGGCAGCGATTGAGTCAGTACTGGGGCACTCCAGCTCTCTAACCGCTCTCAGACACGTCTGGCCGTGGGCTCCATTCATTTTGATGGAGGAATGTTTATGGGCTAGTTTGGCTCTGATATCTTAATGGATGTGCTCCTCTTGGGGTAGCAGGAGTGCTTTCTGTTGGACAAGTGGATGGATTTATCATCTGTCACGCTGGAGAGGCTGCAGCACACTGCGTACCATGCTCATGCTGCCCTGCTGTAACCCACTATGATGTCAGAGATAGAAAGCAAGCTACTATTAGGTCTGTCAGAGACATTTATGTAAGAGCAGCACTGTAATGCCATTACAAATGTCAAGAAATTCAAAGGATACAGCCAGAACAGCTGCTCTGATTTCTTAAATGGAAGTTTAGAGGGTGGTCCGACAGGGAGGGGCGTGTTTGACTCATGTCCCGATGGCAGACCCCCTTCAGGAGAACATTCTGCCACACGTCAGTCACGTTATGTTTTTGTGTCCTCAGCTGCTTGCATGCAGGGACATCTGTTCCGCCGATGCTTCAAGGTGCCTCCGACATTCCCCAAAGGTCTGAAATGGAGAACCCGGCACTCTGGAAACAAATGAGTTCTTGGATCCATGTTGTCTCTGCTGACCCTCCTGTCGCTGTAACTGACATTTGCCTGGGAAAGATAGTACCGCTTGCACAAGACAGTCAAATCACAACGGGGTGAAAATAGAACAAGCCGTTTGAGATGTGGTTACTGTGCAACACAAGCTCTGATAATTTTGACATGTTTTGTTGTTTACAATGATTTTGTCATCTATTAAACAGTCTTGGGTGAAATGACATACATTATGGTAAGAAATAGTTCACCCAAAAATGAAAATCTGATATTGTTTACTCACCCTCATGCCATTCCAAACCTTTATGACTTACTGCTTTCTTCCGTGGAACATAAATTATTTTGAAAATTGCTGTTCTTTTAAACTTTCTACTTTCAAAGAATAAAGAAAAGAAATGTTTCAACATTGATAATATTAAGAAAAATTAGTACCGACAGAAAGTACCCAAATATTTTAACCATAGTCATCAATGACTTTCATCATATAACAAAAATACAGGTTTATTATAGTTTACTAAAACTGAAACTAAAACCATAAAAAAGTTTTGTTACTTACAATAAAATAAATGCAACTAAAATAAAATACAATAACTTAAAATATGTAAACTTTTTTTTTATTTCAGCTATTTCCCAAGGCAACATATCTTATTTTAATTTAGCTTAACTTTTTGTAGTAAAATAACCAAAACAAAAACTGAAATAAAATTAATAACAACTATATACACACATAATAACCCCCCGCCCCCCCCAAAAAAAATAAACATACAACAAAATTACTATAACTTTAACCAAATTTAAAATTAAAACAAAATATAAAAATAAATTATTTAAAATTAATTTAAAATATAATAGCACCTCAATAACACCACAATAATACTGAAACAAATTTCAAACATTTTCCACAATATTTTCTAAAGAAAGTAATTTGTAACGATATGAGGGTGTGTAAACAAGGACTGAATTTAACGTTTTGGCTGAACTATCCCTTTTAAATGTCCACCGATGCTTATCTAGCCACAGTGAGGCTTTTGATGTGCTGAGATATGGATTTCTCCCAAAGCAAGAGTCTTTTATTTCACACTCTCTCAGACAGTGTGAGTGCCGTGTCGACACGGTCCCACTGCATCAATTAAAAATGTGTTGCTTGAGGTTAGGCTGGATATGAGCAAGCAAGCACTTATTAATACTAGCCGCATAAAACTTGCACTCTCTGTAATTAACGTTGACCCTGGCTGCCTTATATATACCGTTCTCAAGAAGTTGCTGTTTTGTGCAGAGACTCTGTGGTAAAGTTTCACCTTACGTATATATGTTCAGAGATGAATTGATGTAAACATCTAGTGAAGTGGGGGAAAAACACAGGGAGGAAACGGGAGCTGTTTGCTGCTCTGCATGAAGGTCATGAATGACAGTGGCATCATTGAGCTATACATATGCATATTAACATGTGAATCATCATTTCAGGAGAGAAGAGCGCTGGTGCGGTGCTTTGTGAAGAATGACATTAAGGGCTTGATTTATTGTATGTGAAGGAGCCTCTCAGCAGCTGTTAGTCAATGGAGAATTCATAATGATGCCCTGCACTTCATCACTGCTTTAACTGAATGAGAGGAAGGCTGGAACTAAAAAGATCCGCTTTCTGTTTCATCTAGAGAGCTGTACAATGGCCTGTTGTGCATGTTTTACATGACGGAGAGCTTCTTTAGACATTCATTTAATTATTTATAATTTGTGATTTTTTTTTATCAACATGAAATCAAAAATTGACCCTGTTTATCTGTACTCATTAATGCATGTGGCTTTTACATGATTTATAGTTCCAAGTGAAAAAATGTGGCCCTCCAACCACCGGGATATTTTCCGGTATGTAGTGTATGTTATTTTAAAACTGTAATAATATTTCACAATAGTACTGTTTTTACTGTATTTTTTATCAAATAAATGCAGCCTTGGTGAGCATAAGAGACGTATTTTAAAAACATTAAAAAAATCTTACCAACCTTGAACAGTAGTAGTTGATTAGTTGTCTATGATGTAATTTCTCAAAGTGCTTTATAAATAAAGTTGACTTTAATTTTACTTTTTAATATATATATATATA
>NW_015539894.1:645123-652954 GCF_001515605.1 Sinocyclocheilus anshuiensis | reverse complement strand
AATGGCCACTGGCATTACCGGGTGCTACCCTTCGGCCTACACGGGCACCAGCCACAGTAAAGAAGTTCCCACGTCCCACCAACAAGACACAGGTACGGGCCTTTTTGGGTTGGCGGGCTACTACCGGTGCTTCATCCCTAACTTCTCCTCTATAGCCTGCTCCCTGTCAGACCTTACCAGGAAGGGGCAGCCGGAGAGGATAGACTGGACTCCCGAGACCGAAGCCGCCTTCCAGGCCCTCAAGATGGCCCTGACGTCCTCCCCGGTCCTGCATGCCCCTTCACTCTATATACGGGGCAAATTAATTATAGCCTAATATTAATTCAATAATAAAAGTAACTTAATACTAATAATAGGCCTAATAGGCTAATAAGAAGAATGTAACAGGCCTATGTTAATTAAAAATGCCAAATTAGATATGACTAAAATGTATAAAATTATTTTATTCAGAAATGTCATGTTTGTGATTTTTTTTTCATTTGTTAATTCGTTATTTAAAGTAATAGGCCTACAAATTAGGAAACTGGTTCAGTTAATCACCGGCGTCAGTCACAAAAATTATATATATATATATATATTAAAAAAAAAATTGTTAAAATTGATTTCATAAAATTGGTATCGAAAAAAGTAGCGTTCAGGAAGCGGTATCGAAGTCAAGGTATCGGTATCGGTATTGAAAATTTTTGCACAATACCCAGCCCTATTCTTCACTGTTAGAGACTGTCCTACATTCTCTCTTTGGTGTCTCTTTCTGCCTCTACTTATTTGACAGATAACTGTTGATGGTGAACTGTTTGTGAATTAGGACGTTTAAGTTCAAGTTTATTTATAAAGCACAAAATACAACAGTGTTCAAACAATAAAACAGTAAAAAATCTAAGAAACACAAACAACCGTAATTGAAAAATATACACGACATCTTCTCTCAGACTCTTAACCCTTAAAACTCTTAAGAGTCATAAAAAAATCTTCAAACTCTAAATACCAATACCTGTGTCAACAATACCTCGACACTCAAAAACGCTTACGTTAAAAAAAGACGTTTTTAAACGGCTTTTAAACTCACTAAGAGTTGATGATTGTCTTCTATACTGTGGTGAACTGTTCCAAAAGTGTGGTCACCTCTAGATTTCAGATTCATCCTCGGAACAACTGAGAAATTCTGTGACTGAGATCATAAAAATCTCCACTACTTCTGAATCAGGTCGGCAATTTATGGATGGGCTGTACCATGTAAAGATTTAAAAACAAATACACCATCTTCGTAACACTTTATAATAGCTTTCATTAATAAATCATTAACAAACATTACATAATGCTTAACAGATCATTAAATAATATATATTCACATAGTTAGAAATATATGAGATAATGTGCTTGTTAATGCTTACTAATGCATTTATTAAACATTAAATAATGGTCTGTTAATCAATCAAGATGTTATGTAAATTAAAATGCTTACAAGTGCTTCATGAAGTGTGCGATTAATCACGATTAATCACAGAAAAGGATGTGATTAATCAGATTAAACATTTTAATCGATTGACAGCCCTAATATATATATATACACATGGTTGGGAGGGTTATTTTTAAAATGTACTCCGTTACATTTACAAATTACTTCATTTAAAAAGTATTCAGTAACGTAATCCAAGCACCACAATATAAAAGTAATGTAGTCTGATTACTTTTGGATTACTTAGTTACATATGTAAATAAAGTCAAAAAAGCAATATCTAAGTACTTTTATTTAACTATGACTTTAAAATTAAAACTAATAAAAACTATAGTAAAATCTATTTGAAACTATTAAAAATCGTGTCTTGTTTCACCATCTAGATATTACAGCCCATATATATTTTTATATAAAAGGCTATGCAGACATCTAGTGGCTATACAGTTTAGTATAACAGTTTTATTTTTATTATTATTGTTATTTCTTTAACATTAATATACATATTACATAACTATATTTATAAGTAAAAATAAATATAGTTTATACACAACATTAAAAAATTTACACCATATACATATTAGTCTATTTTAAAATAAGCCTACATGTCGAAATGCATATGAAATGCTATGATCTTTCTTTATTTCTGTGACTGATCCGGGGTGTGGGGCATTTTCAGGCTCATTTTCAGCTAGTAAACTTACACACAACTGCAGTCATGCACACCATGGAATTTTAAAGCACTAACAAACACCGAATGTTTAGCTAACACGATGATTTCCATGCTAGTCGGACTCGTACCTGCAAATGTTGAAGTTGGTTGACTAGCCTTTGTTAAAGCCAGAGTCTTCATGCAAAGCTTACGCTGTACAACTGTTATTTCCTTTATCCTTTTTGAAGACAAAATAACTGAAATTTCATGAGACATGAAAACGTTTTTCCCTGCAGGAAGCATCGTAATTAATTAACTGTAGCAGCGTCTCATCCCGCGTTTGCGGAGAATAATTGTAGACGGGTGTTATTTGCGCACGCACCAGCAGGTGGCTCACGTGAGTCAACATGAGTGTCAACAGAAGCGTTATGTCAAAATACTCATTTATTTAATTTTAAATTAAACAAACGTAATCCTGATAGTATTCCCACTTTTTACAAAATGTAACTGTAATCTGAATACTCTGTTTTTTGATGTAACTGTAACGGATTACAGTTACTAGATTTTTGTATCCTGATTACGTAACGCATGTATTCCGTTACTCCCCAACCCTGAATATATATATATATATATATATCACAACAAATGAAAAAAACGTATGACCTTTACAGTTGTAACGAAGGGAGGCGTGAAAGGAAACAGGGAAACTAGAAACACGGACACTAGGAAACACGGAAGAGCTAATCAATATTCAATCACCAGCGACAAAACACATTTTTTTTTAGATAATTATGGGCCATTATTCGAAGCATAAACCATAAGATATGTTCACCCTGTCATGGACATTTATATTACTGTTAAATACATTTTCATTGCAAAATTAAGATGCAAATTATATTTTCTGAAAGGTATGATGTCCCTTTCCTAAACAGGGTTATTTGTTTGCTTCCAAATTATAAATACATAAAACCATGTGTTTTTAAAGAAACTCGCACATTAATTTTTTTCTTATTTGGAGAAAACTGTGATATTTGGATGCAGTTTTTTGTTTGCATGTTATTACCCCCACACCTAGCTATTGAACACACTGGATTATATAGATATGACTGAATTATTATTTAAAATATTATTGTAAAATATCAAGATGACAGGGTGGACCAGCACATGACGGGGTGGACACATAAAGCAGAACACACAAAGCATGACAAACTATGACAATGATACATTTATTCAACTTTGAAAAAAAGTAATATAATAATAATAAATAATAAAATTACATCCTCCATCACACTGATATGTGTTCATTTTAGTGTTTAGCAATATTAACTGCAAATGAATGCTCTGTCCACCCTGTCATGTGTATGTCCACTCTATCGAGTCTAAGTGGCCGACAGGGTGGACATTTTGAGCTTCAATTAGCATATTAGCTTACAACAAACTGTGACTAGCTAAATATTTAGTCTGGTTGTTGAAGAGAATTTGAACTTATATATTTTGAAAATACTGTATTCAAATCACGTCTGGCATATTTTATGCCGACAGGGTGGACATGTTTAGCTTTGGCAAAGCAAGTAAGCAAATTCAGACGAAGAAAATTTGTCAGTTAAAAAGTCACCAACTTACTCACCTCAGCCGCTGAAATTCCCGCCACTGAAGAGACAAAATATCTGTTGTCCTGATGGGGACGGCCTTTTCTTAAAGTCGGGGGGTGGAGTCCCCAATACGACAGGGTGGACAACCATTCAAGGGACATACTCTTCTTTTTTATTAAATAAAAATATAATTTTTATTACCAAGTGATCAATACACTCAAATTGAGTAATCTCTTATTTAACAAAATATTAATAGGAGAACAAAATGTTTTAAATTTTATGATTTGACAATATTCTACTATCATTCAAATTTAATAAGCAGTGCATGGCACATAGCAAAATAACACGCATCCTCCTACACAAAACTAAAAACAATCTAGAAAATGTATCTAAAGAGCCAAGTAATGCTTTTCTTATTAATATAAAAACTTAGCCTAATATAACACACTCTTTCATAGTCATTTGTATGTTAGTTATCTGATACTGTTAAGATACTGACATTTAAAGTCCGTATCTCATATTTTCCGAACGTATTGTACCCTTAACTGCGTTAAACATGGTGTCACGTGGATGGAATATGCATGGCAATGATATGCAGATGAGGTTATGCATATTAAAACTAGGCGTTGTAAGCTCCATATATGGCTATTTCGGGAAGGAGACGGGGTGGAGATGCACATACGCACAATCTTCCGCTGACTGGGTATTACAAAGGGAATTTTGTGCAGCTTCTGGCGTACGCATGGCTTTATAAATCTGAAAACTTTTGTACTTACGCAAAATCTAGCTTTTGTGCGTACGCACACATTTAGGATGAAATCTATGTAAAGTTTTATACATGAGGCCCCTTATCATTAGATTTTTCTGTTATGCAGATGACATTTTCCTGACAAAACTTCATAACTCTCTCAGATAACAGAGTGTATTGATAAAACATTTCTTCTATTAAATTATGCCTAAACACAAGTGTTAATTATTGGATCAAAGACCTTCACAGACCTCAATGGATGTACAGTTATGTGATTTTCCACAGTAAAGAACACAGGTGTTGTGTTGACATCTATTTGTTCTTTCATAATCATGTTTCTAATGTTTAAAAGACAGCATACTTCCACCTTAATGTAGTGGAGAGACTGCAGGGTCTGCAAATAAGCTCTAGTTGTTTTAAAATGCCGTGTCTAGAGTACTTACTAAATGCATTTTATTAATGCTAATTGCACACAAAGCTTAGAATTTGATCAGTCTCCCAGCTAATCAGGCGACCGTTACATATCCTCGTTGGCAACTTTATTCTTCCAATAAACGGTGATCTTGCTATGCCCGTGCAGTATTTTCTCTTCAGCCCCTGCTTTGAGAGAGATAAACCCTATGGCTATTACCATGTAAGCATATTTTACTATCTCGGTGTAAAAACATGATTGGAGCTAATAAAGCTCAAGACTGCACTCAGTTGTTTTCCTGCATTTGGGCCATTGTTTAATATGTCACTTAATGTGAAGTCTTTCACTCATAAGGATTGCTATTCATCTGGAAGTCGTTTCATATGCAGCTCATAAACGCTTCCAGACCTTTATTACTGACCAGAACCACATAATCAAACATGTACATAAAAACATGCCAGAGTACAAACAATTGATTCATTAATCAGAAGCTGTACATTCCTGAAAAACATTACACGTCTTCTTTGCTTTCAGTCCTTAGTCTCCTGAAGAAATGGATCCTGACCCGTTCTTCTGATGTTACATACATGTATCAGAATTATTTAACTTTAATAATAAAATATGTTTTCCTTCTAATGAAATGTTCCAGATCCACCCAGAAAATCACAAATCACAGGGATACTCGACATCCACATTAAAGCTCTCTAACACACGTTTAGCTGCATATACAGCATGTAAAACTGTGAATGTAACCTCTTTATACACATTTATTAAACACATTTCAGGCGTTTTACGTCTAGCGTTTGTTTTGTAATGCAGCTGTTGCAGCGGAAGTACAGCGGTGAACGTGAAAGGTAACACTTCCGGAAACAGTTGAGCGGAGGCTAGCGGAAGATGCTAACGGCGCTTGTGAGAATCAGTCGGATTAATACAGGACTAAACACGGAGGATTTCTCCGGTAACTGATGGATATGATCGCAGAAGGCGAACGAGGCGACAAATGCAGAGAAACGAGCGCAGAAGCGAGATGAAGTGACCGGCGGCGGTGGCTTTTGTTCGGCGCGTTTCGCTCCCGATCTCCCATAATAAACACAACGCTCCGATTATAATAAACACAACATTTATAACGCGCCGATCATCTGATTCTGAACCGCGTCCCGGTTCGTGTTTGTTTCTAGCGCAGAGTCTGAGGACCGCGCGCAGAAATGAGCAGCTGATCGTCTCGCAGAGATCATGATCTGACGCTCCGGTCCGTGTGTCAGCGGTTAGTCATGGCGTTGTTCCGCGAGTTCGAGGCTCCGCCGGAGTGTCCGGTGTTCGAGCCCAGCTGGCAGGACTTCAGCGACCCGTTCGGCTTCATCCACAGGATCCGGGAGATCGCCGAGAACACGGGCATCTGCAAGATCCGACCGCCGCAGGTAACGTTACACAACAACAACTGTTTACCGTAGTAACACACAGCTGTTTACCGTAGTAACACACAGCACAACATCAGATCAGACCGCCGCAGGTACACAGCTGTTTACCGTAGTAAAACACAGCACAACGCCAGATCAGACCGCCGCAGGTACAAAACTGTTTACCGTAGTACAACACAGCACAACGCCAGATCAGACCGCCGCAGGTACACAACTGTTTACCGTAGTAAAACACAGCACAACGCCAGATCAGACGGCCGCACGTACACAACTGTTTACCGTAGTAAAACACAGCACAACACCAGATCAGATCACACAAATTACACTGAATACCAGGAATGACTCTATTAGACCGCAAGTGCTTCATACTTCGTTATTGTTGTTCATTATATTGAGATATAAAATCAGATTTTTTTTGTGTACTTTTATATGGTTTATTGATAGGGATTTATTATTCCTTGTTAAACATGGGGTTTCCAGGGAAGTCGTTCTCAATGATAAGTCATGGTTTATGTGCCCTGATCAGTGGCTCTGGTTAAAGCATGAGTGTGGATGGAGCTGCTCTGTTCACAGACTCATAGCTGCTGTGTGTTTCAGGGCTGGCAGCCTCCCTTCGCCTGCGACGTGTGCAGTTTCCGCTTCACTCCTCGAATCCAGCGGCTCAATGAGTTGGAGGTGAGTTCAGTGGCTCAGTCCTGTGATAGTGAAGGTCGCTGTGTTTGTTCCTCACCTCGTGTCTCCTCCCTTCAGGCCCTCAACAGAGTCAAGCTCAACTTCCTCGACCAGATCGCCAAGTTCTGGGTTTAACAGATATTCACATAGAAAACAGCTGTTTTACATTGTAATAATATTTCACTGTTTTACTGTTTTTGTCATCAAATAAATGCAGCCTTGATGAGCAGAAGAGATTCTTACCAAACCCAAGCTTTTGAACTTTGTGTTTTATTGTTTTTATTAAGGCTGTTACTACATTGAACATTTGTGTGTCAATACGTTATTTAATGATATAACACAGTAAAATGTAACACCGGATGAGCAAACGCTGCGCTGAAGAGGGAACGGCACACGTCTGATCTCTTCTCTCTGTGTTCTGGCAGCTGGTGTCTGCAGAAGGAGGTTTTGAGGTGGTCTGTAAGGAGAAGCGCTGGTCCAGGATCAGCAGTCGCATGGGTTTTCCAGCCGGGAAAGGTGTGGGGTCACTGCTGCGCTCTCACTTCGAGCGGATCCTGTATCCGTATGAGCTCTTCCAGACCGGAGTGACGCTGACCGTGAGTCTGACTCCTGCAGCTGCTG
The DNA here is from genome assembly GCF_001515605.1 of Sinocyclocheilus anshuiensis. Lineage (NCBI taxonomy): Eukaryota > Metazoa > Chordata > Actinopteri > Cypriniformes > Cyprinidae > Sinocyclocheilus > Sinocyclocheilus anshuiensis. The sequence goes on along the minus strand of NW_015539894.1, from coordinate 645,386 downwards.
TGATGACGTGTGTCTCGTGTCGCTCCTGACAGGTGTCTGTGTGTGTGTGTGTGTGTGTGTGTGTGTGTGTGTATAGAGCGTTCACAGGCTTTACCCAGAAGCCCCTGACACCGAGGATGTGGATGAAGGCATTGGAGGTGGAGAAGAAGAGGGCGCAGATGAGGATGAAGAGAAGGAGAGACGAGCGGAGAGACGTTCCCCTCGACGGCTCAAGGACGAGGTTAGTTTCTCTGTCAGGCCTCATACAGACAATCTTCTTTGAA
>NW_015539894.1:622455-644342 GCF_001515605.1 Sinocyclocheilus anshuiensis | reverse complement strand
GTGTGTGTGTGTGTGTGTGTGTGAGTATGTGTGTGTGTGCGTGTGTGTGTGTGTGTGTGAGCGTGGGTGGGTGTGGGTGTGTGAGTATGAGTGTGTGTGAGTATGAGTGTGTGTGTGTGTGAGTATGAGTATGTGTGTGTGTGAGCGCGTGTGTGTGAGCGCGTGTGTGTGTGAGCGTGTGTGTGTGCTGCAAACACACGCTCACATCAGCCTTCATGCTGTGAGACTTGTGTTATATACGCTACCCTTCAGGAGTTTGTGCTAAGTGGCATTTTATTTGAGAGAAATGAATGGTTTTATTCATCAAGGATGCATTAAATCGATCAAAAGTGACATTAAAGACATTTACTTTAACTTTGAACTTTCTATTCATCTGTGAATCCTGAAAAATAAAATGTATCCTGTAACAACTGTTTTCGACTTTGATAATAATCAGAAATGTGTCTTGAGCAGCAAATCTGCATATTATTATGATTTCTGAAGATCATGTGACACTGAAGACTGGAGTAATGATGCTGAAAATACAGCTGCGCATCACAGAAATAAATTACAGTTTAACAGATATTCACATAGAAAACAGCTGTTTTACATTGTAATAATATTTCACTGTTTTACTGTTTTATAAATGCAGTAAATGCAGCCTTGATGAGCAGAAGAGATTCTTACCAAACCCAAGCTTTTGAACTTTGTGTTTTATTGTTTTTATTAAGGCTGTTACTACATTGAACATTTGTGTGTCAATACGTTATTTAATGATATAACACAGTAAAATGTAACACCGGATGAGCAAACGCTGCGCTGAAGAGGGAACGGCACACGTCTGATCTCTTCTCTCTGTGTTCTGGCAGCTGGTGTCTGCAGAAGGAGGTTTTGAGGTGGTCTGTAAGGAGAAGCGCTGGTCCAGGATCAGCAGTCGCATGGGTTTTCCAGCCGGGAAAGGTGTGGGGTCACTGCTGCGCTCTCACTTCGAGCGGATCCTGTATCCGTATGAGCTCTTCCAGACCGGAGTGACGCTGACCGTGAGTCTGACTCCTGCAGCTGCTGTGATGACGTGTGTCTCGTGTCGCTCCTGACAGGTGTCTGTGTGTGTGTGTGTGTGTGTGTGTGTGTGTGTGTATAGAGCGTTCACAGGCTTTACCCAGAAGCCCCTGACACCGAGGATGTGGATGAAGGCATTGGAGGTGGAGAAGAAGAGGGCGCAGATGAGGATGAAGAGAAGGAGAGACGAGCGGAGAGACGTTCCCCTCGACGGCTCAAGGACGAGGTTAGTTTCTCTGTCAGGCCTCATACAGACAATCTTCTTTGAATAGAAAGATCAAAAGAACAGCATTTATTTGAATGTGTCCTCTGAGCCTGTGCTGATGTGATGCTTGTGTCTCTCAGAGAGAAAACACGGAGCCCAAAGCCGTGCAGGTGTTCAGATGAAGTGTGATTGTGTATAATGCAGTGGATAAATAAACAACATTCATACTGTCACACACACACACTATTAGATGGTTTTTGTGTGTCTGTGATGTTTGTGTTGCTGCTGCTGGTTTCCTCATTTTGGACCAATTTGCATGAGCAAGAACTTGCTGTTCTCCAGTCCTGCGATCAGTGTGTGTGTGTGTGTGTGTGTGTGTGTGTGTGTGTGTCCAGATGACGAGGGCTTCCTCAGGAAACAGAAGCACATGAGGGCTCAGGCATTTGCTTTTAAAATGCGTCCGCGCAAGGAGGTGCTGGAGGTCAATTATGTGAGTATGACGTTTGTGTGTCATAATGCATTATAAATGTGTTCCTGTGCTTGAGCTTTTACATTGTTCAGTACAAACTGCACTAAAAGGCCTGTTATACTTCTGTATCTGACCTGCGGCGCAGCCTCTCTGCTGTTTACACTTAAAGATCTGCATTAATGTGTCTCCGTCATTCGAATACAGGGACAAACTGTAACCAGGAGACACCTTGAAGTCAACATCTCTGTCCAGAATGTTTGTGTGGAATCAGAAGCTTCCAGCAATCAGACTCATTACACTCATTCCCAATGGATCCGTTTCCTTAACATGAACACCATTTTATTACCATCACAATGGCTGACTTGTTGTCCAAGAGTTGCTGGGGAAATTATCGAGATTTTTTGGAGACAAACTAGTGATGTGATTTTTGGCTCATTTCCACTAACCTGTCTTGTCAGATAACCCATGCAATGTGAGACACTTTGGATAAAAGCGTCTGCCAGATACATACGTAATGAGATTCATCAGCAGAGCCGTTACAGTCATGAATGCAGCTCTTCATTCATCACCTTTCTAAGATTCTGTGTCCAGTAAATTTTACAACGCTTTTCACAACACTCATCATTTCAAATTAGCTTTACAGAAAATCATGATGTTAATGTTCATAATATATTCATGCTTTACAGTCACATCTAGCAGATTACAGCTGGATGATAATAAAATTACATTGTGCAAGGATATAAACAATCATGCAGCCGAGATCCAGTTTTTGACAATACAGATTCAGTCTCCTAACTTCTCAAATTTGTCAGGTCTGGAGCAAATATAGAGCTGAGAGTCATCTGCATAAACAGTGAAAACTAATGCCACGCTTCGTGATGATATCCCCTAAGAGGAGCTTGTACAAGGAGAAGAGTAAAGGACCTAATACTGAGCCCTGTGGCACTCCATGCTTTAGTATTTCAGAGTCAACAGTTCATCATTTCAAAACACATCTTTAGACTCAGCGCTCTTTTCTGTTCTGAAGTTTTTGAGCATGTTCTGTGTGAGCGACCTCTGCAACCCAGGTGGGAAAAAAAGTACACTTCCATAATGTACTTAAAGTGCTCTATTTTCGTGCACTAATTTTGTACTTAATATATAAAAAATCCATCTTTAGTACTTCATAAGAACATCTAATTGTACTCAACTGTGCTTTTTTGAGACACCATGTATATGAACTAAAATGTGCTTTTAACATACTATCTCTGTATTAAAAAATTTATTTCGTTACCACCTGTAGTAAATTTTCATACAAAGATGGGTTCAAGTGGTACCTTTTACATTTTTAGCACATTTTAGTTCATATTCATGGTGTCCCAAAATAGCACAGTTGAGTACACTCAGATGTTCTTAAGGTTATCTTAAGAAGTACTAAAGACGGATTTTTAATATATTAAGTACAAAATTAGTGCGCAAAAATAGAGCACTTTAAGTACATTATGGAAGTGTACTTTTTTCACCAGGGAAAACGTGTGTTCTGTGTGTTTTAGATCTAAAACACTCTTTGATTCTTTAATCGCTAGTAGTGGACTCTGTGTGTGTGACTGACAGATCGACCTGTACATGTGCATGGCGTGTGGGCGGGGCGACGAGGAGGACCGCCTCCTGCTGTGTGACGGCTGTGATGACAGCTATCACACTTTCTGCCTGATCCCGCCACTGCAGGACGTGCCCAAAGGAGACTGGCGCTGCCCCAAGTGTGTGGCAGAGGTACAGCCGCCCTCACAGCTCAGTACACACACACACACACACACACATGCTGTAACGAATGCTCCTCTGTGATGCACTGATCTCCCGTCACACAGGAGTGCAGCAAGCCTCGCGAGGCGTTCGGCTTCGAGCAGGCCGTGCGCGAGTACACGCTCCAGAGCTTCGGCGAGATGGCCGACCACTTCAAGTCTGATTACTTCAACATGCCTGTTCACGTAAGTGCCTGGTAAAGAGCGTCTACACGCTTCTCAAGAGTTAAAGCAGAGTTCTGGGTTCAGAGTGCAGCGCTAACACATGTAAACATGCTGAGTGTGTGTGTGTGTGTCAGATGGTGCCCACGGAGCTGGTGGAGAAGGAGTTCTGGCGTCTGGTCAGCAGCATCGAGGAGGACGTGATCGTGGAGTACGGCGCTGATATCAGCTCCAAAGACATGGGCAGCGGATTCCCAGTGCGAGACGGCAAGAGAAAACTCATCGGCGACGAGGATGTAAGATGCTTCATTTCATACAGCTGCATCTCACACTAGTGCATGAAGAAATTTCATTTATTCATGTTATACACGCACACATATATGTGTGTGTTTCCTCTATTTCTCTTGTGATTCTGTGGTGAGATATGACCATAGACAGGTCTTCCTGATTCTCACGTGTATGCGCAGGAGTATGCGAGCTCGGGCTGGAATCTGAACAACATGCCGGTGCTGGAGCAGTCGGTGCTGACGCACATCAGCGGGGACATCAGCGGCATGAAGGTGCCCTGGCTGTACGTGGGCATGTGCTTCTCGTCCTTCTGCTGGCACATCGAGGACCACTGGAGCTACTCCATCAACTACCTGCACTGGTGAGTCCTGCGCACTCGTGCTGATGTTCAGCGCCTGAGACACTGAGACGAGTGACGTGTGTGTCTGTTGATCAGGGGCGAGCCCAAGACCTGGTACGGCGTTCCAGCACACGCCGCCGAGCAGCTGGAGTCCGTCATGAAGAAAGTGGCTCCGGAGCTCTTCGACTCTCAGCCAGACCTCCTGCATCAGCTGGTCACCCTGATGAACCCCAACCTCCTCATGGAGCACGGCGTCCCGGTGCGGCCTCCTCTGCATCTGCCCTGCATTCTGCTGCTCACCGGCAAACCAGCTTAACACTTGCTTAAGAAATGAACAATGAGATGAGATATTTCACCCCTGGCAGCAGTATTTTAGGACAGTGTTATTGACAGATATTCCTCAGCAGTCACTGACAGGGCTCATTATCATACAGGTGTACCGGACCAATCAGTGCGCGGGAGAGTTTGTCGTCACCTTCCCAAGAGCCTATCACAGCGGCTTCAATCAAGGCTACAACTTTGCTGAGGCAGTCAACTTCTGCACTGCAGACTGGGTGCGTCCTCTAGAGCCACAGTGAATCTTCAGCATGTGGTTTGCTGTGTTTGTATGTAGATGTGTGTGATGACGTATACGTGTGTGTGTGTTGTGCAGCTGCCCATCGGGAGGCAGTGTGTGGCGCATTACCGGCGTCTGCAGCGCTACTGCGTCTTCTCCCATGAGGAGCTGGTGTGTAAGATGGCGGCCGATCCTGAGAGTCTGGACGTGGAGCTGGCGGCGGCTGTGGTCCGAGAGCTCGGAGACATGATCGAGGAGGAGAGCCGACTGAGAGCAGCCGTGCAGGAGCCGGTTATCTTAAGAAGTACTAAAGACGGATTTTTAATATATTAAGTACAAAATTAGTGCGCAAAAATAGAGCACTTTAAGTACATTATGGAAGTGTACTTTTTTCACCAGGGAAAACGTGTGTTCTGTGTGTTTTAGATCTAAAACACTCTTTGATTCTTTAATCGCTAGTAGTGGACTCTGTGTGTGTGACTGACAGATCGACCTGTACATGTGCATGGCGTGTGGGCGGGGCGACGAGGAGGACCGCCTCCTGCTGTGTGACGGCTGTGATGACAGCTATCACACTTTCTGCCTGATCCCGCCACTGCAGGACGTGCCCAAAGGAGACTGGCGCTGCCCCAAGTGTGTGGCAGAGGTACAGCCGCCCTCACAGCTCAGTACACACACACACACATGCTGTAACGAATGCTCCTCTGTGATGCACTGATCTCCCGTCACACAGGAGTGCAGCAAGCCTCGCGAGGCGTTCGGCTTCGAGCAGGCCGTGCGCGAGTACACGCTCCAGAGCTTCGGCGAGATGGCCGACCACTTCAAGTCTGATTACTTCAACATGCCTGTTCACGTAAGTGCCTGGTAAAGAGCGTCTACACGCTTCTCAAGAGTTAAAGCAGAGTTCTGGGTTCAGAGTGCAGCGCTAACACATGTAAACATGCTGAGTGTGTGTGTGTGTGTCAGATGGTGCCCACGGAGCTGGTGGAGAAGGAGTTCTGGCGTCTGGTCAGCAGCATCGAGGAGGACGTGATCGTGGAGTACGGCGCTGATATCAGCTCCAAAGACATGGGCAGCGGATTCCCAGTGCGAGACGGCAAGAGAAAACTCATCGGCGACGAGGATGTAAGATGCTTCATTTCATACAGCTGCATCTCACACTAGTGCATGAAGAAATTTCATTTATTCATGTTATACACGCACACATATATGTGTGTGTTTCCTCTATTTCTCTTGTGATTCTGTGGTGAGATATGACCATAGACAGGTCTTCCTGATTCTCACGTGAGTGTCGATTTCACTGGTGATGTCGTGTGCGCAGGAGTACGCGAGCTCGGGCTGGAACCTGAACAACATGCCGGTGCTGGAGCAGTCGGTGCTGACGCACATCAGCGGGGACATCAGCGGCATGAAGGTGCCCTGGCTGTACGTGGGCATGTGCTTCTCGTCCTTCTGCTGGCACATCGAGGACCACTGGAGCTACTCCATCAACTACCTGCACTGGTGAGTCCTGCGCACTCGTGCTGATGTTCAGCGCCTGAGACACTGAGACGAGTGACGTGTGTGTCTGTTGATCAGGGGCGAGCCCAAGACCTGGTACGGCGTTCCAGCACACGCCGCCGAGCAGCTGGAGTCCGTCATGAAGAAAGTGGCTCCGGAGCTCTTCGACTCTCAGCCAGACCTCCTGCATCAGCTGGTCACCCTGATGAACCCCAACCTCCTCATGGAGCACGGCGTCCCGGTACGGCCTCCTCTGCATCTGCCCTGCATTCTGCTGCTCACCGGCAAACCAGCTTAACACTTGCTTAAGAAATGAACAATGAGATGAGATATTTCACCCCTGGCAGCAGTATTTTAGGACAGTGTTATTGACAGATATTCCTCAGCAGTCACTGACAGGGCTCATTATCATACAGGTGTACCGGACCAATCAGTGCGCGGGAGAGTTTGTCGTCACCTTCCCAAGAGCCTATCACAGCGGCTTCAATCAAGGCTACAACTTTGCTGAGGCAGTCAACTTCTGCACTGCAGACTGGGTGCGTCCTCTAGAGCCACAGTGAATCTTCAGCATGTGGTTTGCTGTGTTTGTATGTAGATGTGTGTGATGACGTATACGTGTGTGTGTGTGTGTGTGTGTGTGTGTGTGTGTGTGTGTGTGTGTGTTGTGCAGCTGCCCATCGGGAGGCAGTGTGTGGCGCATTACCGGCGTCTGCAGCGCTACTGCGTCTTCTCCCATGAGGAGCTGGTGTGTAAGATGGCGGCCGATCCTGAGAGTCTGGACGTGGAGCTGGCGGCGGCTGTGGTCCGAGAGCTCGGAGACATGATCGAGGAGGAGAGCCGACTGAGAGCAGCCGTGCAGGAGACGGTGAGAGAGACCCGGCCTCACATGGCACCAGCATCTCACTGCCGCGAGTATTTCACCAATCTACTTAAATGATTGTGACTCCTCCCATCCTGCAGGGGGTGCTGTGCTCGGAGCAGGAGGTGTTTGAGCTGGTGCCTGATGACGAGCGGCAGTGCTGGAAGTGCAAGACCACCTGCTTCCTGTCTGCGCTCACCTGCAGCTGCAGCCCGCAGCGTCTGGTGTGTCTGCATCACGCAGCTGAGCTCTGCAGCTGCGCAGCCAGCAACAAGTGCCTGCGGTAAGCCTGCTCTTCTTCTCCACACACCTGCGCCGCTCCCTCTCACTCACAGGATTGGTTCACTTCCAGAATTAAAAATCTGTCATCATTTATTCATCCTCCACTTGTTGATATGGAAGTCAATGGTGCTCATCAACTGTTCGGATACCAACATTTTTCAGAATACCTTCTTTTGTGTTCAACAGAAGAAAGAAACTCATGCAGGTTTGGAGCAAGTGGAGGGTGAGTAAATGATGACAGGATTTTTATTCTGGAAGTGAACTACTCTTTACACATCGCTGTATCACTCGATTCTTTCAGTGATGGCCTGATGTGCTGATTAACATGTCAGACTGGTTAAGCTAAACTATAAGGCCTAGTTTTATTATGTATTTATGTTCTACTGTTAGTGTTATCTATATGCACCAAGGGTCTGAGAGTAACGCAATTTCAATTCTCTGTGTGTATGTGCTGTACATGTGGAAGAATTGACAATAAAGCAGACTTGACTTGACTTGACTATTACCGTGTGCTGCAGGTTCAGGTACGATCAGGATGAGTTTCCCGCCATGCTCTACGGGGTGAAGTCACGTGCGCAGTCTTACGACACCTGGGCCAAGAGGGTCACGGAGGCGCTGGCGGCCGATAACAAGAGCAAGAGAGGTCAGACACGACTCTGAGTGGCCACTTTAGTCCACATCTGCAGGTTATAAACGGGTGGCTCTGCTTCCACAGATCTGATCGAGCTGAAGGTGCTGCTGGAGGACGCAGAGGACAGGAAGTACCCCGAGAACAGCCTGCTGCGCAGCCTGAGAGACACGGTGAAGGAGGCCGAGACCTGCTTGTCTGTGGCGCAGCTGCTGCTCAGCCAGAAGCAGAGGCACAGGTCAGTCACTGCTGAACGCTGACTAGTGTGATTGTGTGTGTGTGTGTGTGTGTGCCATCACTCAGCCCTAGTGTGTGTGTGTGTGTGTGAAGAAGAGAGCGTCCCGAGAGCAGCGCACAGAAAGCTGGTAGCAAGCTGACGGTGGAGGAGCTGAAGGTGTTTGTGGAGCAGCTGTACCGCCTGCCCTGCGTCATCAGCCAGGCCCGACACGTTAGGGTGAGTCCACGAGCCTCCGCAGCCGTCTGAGGTCTGATATATGATCTGACGTGTGCCCTCCTGTGTGTGTGTGTGCCGCAGGAGCTGCTGGAGAGTGTGCAGGACTTCCACGAGCGGGCGCAGGCGGCGCTGGCCGACGAGACTCCGGACTCCGGGAAGCTGCAGGCGCTGCTGGAGCTGGGCTCAGGGCTGGAGCTAGAGCTGCCGGAGCTGCCGAGGCTCAAGCAGGAGCTGCAGCAGGCGCGCTGGCTGGATGAGGTGCAGCTGACGCTGATGGAGCCGCAGCGCCTCACGCTGGAGCTGATGAAGCGGCAGATCGACTCGGGCGTGGGCCTGCCGCCCCATCATGCCGTGGAGAAGGCCATGGCCGAGCTGCAGGAGCTGCTGACGCTGTCTGAGCACTGGGAGGAGCGGGCGCGCGCCTGCCTGCAGGCCAGGTGACCTCTCGTTACGGCCAAAACTCAAGCAAACCATTTAGTCTTGGGTTGTTGTGAAATTCTGTGGTTGTGACTGTCGTCCGTCTGTCTCTCTGCAGGCCTCGCCACAGTCTGCTGATGCTGGAAAGCATCGTGATGGAGGCCAAGAATATCCCAGCGTACCTGCCCAATGTTCTGGCCCTCAGAGATGCCCTGCACAAAGCCAAAGAGTGGATGGCCAAAGTGGAGGCCATTCAGGTGACTGTGTGTTTCACAGGCAACTAGAGGTTTAGAGTAAACACAAGACATGCAGACTTAAGGGTCATGTGACTCTTTGAGATGATGTTTGAACAGCGCATGCTAGTTCAGAGATGTTTCTATAAAGATCAAGGGCATGAATGCTGTGGAAGAGATTATCATTGTTACTATCTCATCAATGTTGATTCAGCTTTATCAGTTGTAGCACATCATGTGACCCATGTCTTGATCTCCATGAGCAGAACGGCAGTAACTACGCCTACCTGGAGCAGCTGGAGGGTCTGTTAGCGAGAGGACGCTCCATCCCAGTCAGATTAGAGGCTCTGCCGCAGGTGGAGTCACAGGTGGCTTCTGCTAGAGCCTGGAGAGAGAGAACCGCCCGCACCTTCCTGAAGAAGAACTCCACCTACACCCTGCTGCAGGTGACACACACTCACACTCACACACACACACACACACACACACACACACACACACACTCACACACACACCCTGCTGCAGGTGACACTCACACACACACACTCACCTCTTACAGCAGGTTTTACACAATGACACATTAGTGTAGGGGTTCTCAACTCTGGCCCTTGAACACACCTGAACAAGCTCATCAAGGTGTTCAGGATCACTAGAAAGTTACTGGCAGGTGAGTTTGATCAAGGTTGGAGCTGAACTCTGCAGGAAAGTGGATCTCGAGGGAGAACCCCTGCACTAGTGGAATATGTAGGAGAGAATGATGTGCAATTATTTGGTTTAGTGCCCATAATTTTGACCAGTATTTTTATGGATATAAATGTCTTCATGACATACTTGGTTTCTGGACTGCTAAACATGATGTCCTCTGTATTTTTTGTCTCGTTTTCCAGTACAAATTATTATTATTATTAAACTTTATTTGAAAAGGGAGTAAATGAGACAACTGTTCGTTCTTTGAAACAATACTCCTGATATTCAAATGTCCACCAAAAAGTCCTCTCGGTTTCACATTCGGGTCCCACAAAACCTTCGCGTGATTTACAGTCTGAAAAATTCTACATACAGTCTGCTTTCTTACCGCAGGATTTCGACACGTGGAGATGTTAAGTGTAGTCATTGGAGCCTTGGTAGATCTAGTAGAATCTCCGCCGAGCAGTGTAGAAATATTGTGCACTGGAGCATTGTGTACGTTGTTAATTAAACACACATTGCTGTTTGACGGGCCTGGTACATCCACGGGAAATCCCCAGGCACTCACCTCGTCGTGAGACGCTGCCGAGGTCGTCCCCAAATGAGGCTCAACTCCAGAGTCCAGCTGTATTATCGGGTTAACCGGTCCCGGATTTAATTGAACATCCCCAGAGAGCAGCAGTAAAATAAGCAAGAGCCCATGAGTGTTTCGTGACGGCGCAGCAAAACCCCGTTGTCTAGAGGCATATTTACGCATCACAGCGTGTCCATAGTCCAGAACAGATGAATAAACTGCATAGTATCCGAGCAGGTTATGATGAAAACTTCCCACACAAGTAGATAACTGGAGAAAACCAGAATATAAACAGTTTTTCCCATGTGCAGCATAACTACTCGAGTTTTTGGAGCACAACTGATCCACGTGGAGAGTTCTGGACACAGCACGTACCGGTAATGCAGCCGTAGAAAAAAGTAATAGTAGAAAAAACACACCACGAAACGTAGATTCAATTTTTTCGTGTTTGCAACGTTTAACTCTGCAAGTAAAGTTTAAAATGGTCTCTGACAAATGTGTATAAAGGCAAAGAAAACGGCCAGCTAGGTATAAAAAAAGTGGAGTCGTAGCACCTGCCAGGATACGACACCACGCCGCCATCTTCGCCAAATAGCTAAATATTCTTAAATCAAGATGCATTTACTTGAGACGCAAAGTGGCTTAAGAAAACAAGTCTTGTTTTCTGAGAAATTGATCAAAATTACATGAGTTTATGCTGAAAACTAGAACAAGTATCAGCCAGTGAGTTCAGGACAGTCCGCTGCTGAGTGAACCGGAGACTTTCATCTTTCTCATTCGGGCTGGATCTCTTGCAGGTGCTCAGTCCGCGTGTGGACATCGGCGTGTACGGCAGCAGCAAGAGCAAGCGCAAGCGTGTCAAAGAGCTGCTGGAGAAGGAGCGCGGCCTGGAGCTGGATGTTCTGAGCGACCTGGAGGACAGTGTGGAGGACACACGTGACCCCGCCGCCGTTGTGGCCGCCTTCAAAGCCAGAGAGCGGCAGGAGCTGGAGGCCATCCACTCGCTCCGCGCCGCTAACCTGGCCAAGATGGCCCTGGTGGAGCGCATCGAGGAGGTGAAGTTCTGTCTGTGCCGTAAGACAGCCAGCGGCTTCATGCTGCAGTGCGAGCTGTGCAGGGACTGGTTCCACGGAGCCTGCGTGCCGCTGCCCAAAGCCGGCTCACAGAAGAAGCTGGTGTCCGGCAGCAAAGAGAGCAAGTTCCTGTGTCCGCTGTGCCAGCGCTCGCGGCGGCCGCGGCTGGAGACCATCCTGTCCCTGCTGGTGTCGCTGCAGAAGCTGCCAGTGCGGCTGCCCGAGGGAGAGGCGCTGCAGTGTCTGACCGAGAGAGCCATGGGCTGGCAGGACCGCGCTCGACAGGCCCTGGCCACCGACGAGCTCTCCTCCGCCCTGGCCAAGCTCTCCGTGCTCAGCCAGCGCATGGTGGAGCTTGCCGCGCGAGAGAAGACCGAGAAGATCATCAACGCTGAGCTGCAGAAGGCGGCCGCCAACCCCGACCTGCAGGCACGTGACTCCACACCATCACGTCTGATTATAGCAGTGCTCCACGACTAACTTCTGTTTCACTCTCAGGGCCACATCCAGACCTTTCAGCAGGCCGGTTTCAGCAGGGCCACGTCACCACGGCCCTCTGTGGACTATGACAACGAAGAGACAGACTCCGACGAGGACATTAGAGAGACTTATGGATATGACGTAAAGGTATGTGATGAATCCCTACACACACGATCAACCAACATTAGTGTTTTCATGTAGTTGATGTTCACTCCTCATCGGATGAAGATCATCTTAATGTGATGCGGTTTCCCTGCTGCTCGTCTCAGTCTCTCTGTCTCGTGTTTCTCTCCTCAGGACTCAGGAGAGGTGAAGCCGTACTTGTTCTGTGACGAGGAGATTCCTGTGAAGTCGGAGGAGGTGGTCAGTCACATGTGGCCCACGACACCATCTTTCTGCACGGAGCACGCGTACTCCTCTGCCTCGAAGTCCTGTCCTCAGAGTAAGATGTCACTACACACTTATATATCTATATTCAGAAGGGTCCAGTACCGCAGCATATATCACCTGATCTAGCCTGATCTCCGTTCCCTCCTCAGATCCGGCGGCGCCGCGCAAGCAGCCCAGGAAGACGCCGCTGGTGCCGCGCAGCCTGGAGCCTCCGGTGCTGGAGCTTTCGCCGGCGGCCAAGGCCCAGCTGGAGGAGCTGATGATGGAGGGCGACCTGCTGGAGGTGTCTCTGGACGAGACGCAGCACATCTGGAGGATCCTGCAGGCCACACACCCGCCCTCAGAAGACAAGTTCCTGCAGGTCATGGAGGTGAGATACGCTGTCACTGTGCATGCACGTGTTTCTTGTGTCCACACATTGACCTCTTTAAGCTGCTGTGCTCCCGCAGCCTGAGGACGCTTCGCTGGACAAACACATCAAGCTGAAGCTGAAGGACGTGGAGAGGAAGAGGAAGAGGAAGCTGGAGCGAGCCGAGCAGCAGCTGCTTCTGGCCGGCGGCGGCGTGCCGGGACGGTCCAAGTCCAAAGACATCAAACGGGTTCTGGAGCTCAAGGCCAAGAAGAAGCTGAAGCTGAAGCTGAACCCGGACAAGTCCCGCGAGCTGAAGCAGCTGGCCAAGCGTCTCGCTAAAGAGGAGAAGGAGCGCAAGAGGAAGGAGAAGGCGGTGGCCAAGGCCGAGTTTCCCAAGGAGGGCCTGGAGAAGAAGAGCCGGAAGATTCTGGACATTCCCTCCAAGTACGACTGGTCTGGAGCGGAGGACTCCAACGACGAGAACGCCGTCTGCGCCGCCAAGAACTGCCAGCGGCCGTGCAAGGATAAGGTGAGTGATCGTCTGCTGGAGTCTGAACGAGACCGCTGTGACTGGTGTCTGACAGAGTCTCATTCACTGTGTTTGCTCTCCTCTGGGTTCAGGTGGACTGGGTCCAGTGTGACGGCGGCTGTGACGAGTGGTTTCATCAGGTGTGTGTGGGTGTGTCGTGTGAGATGGCTGAGAATGAAGACTACATCTGCTTGGCCTGCTCGCATAAAGCCGCCGCGGCTGTTACAGTGAGAGCAGAGACTGTGGTGATGTCCTCGCCGGTGTGCAGCGGCCCGTCTGTCCCAGCGCTGCCCCTAACCGACCCTCGGGAGAGCAGTTAACCTCACAAACACACTCCTGTCAAACGCGGCACGGGAAACCAGCTGCTACATCAGCACAGAATACATCACTTCCTGTTTATGATAGATGTAGCTCATTATTATTGTAGTCCTGGAGGAGCCACCTGATGTATCAAGACTGAATGAACATGGTTCGGGGAAATCTCTGCTTTTCAGTTCCTAAACTAACTAACTAACCCACGTCCACAGTTGATCTGCTGCGTCACCATGAGATCCTGCAGCAGTGAACTTCCTGTTCAGACCGAGTCTCTGCCCTCAGCATACGGAGGACAGCGAATCTATTTATGTAAAAGGATTTTAAGCAGTTCGTGATGGGAAGGTTTTTTTCTCAGCTTTTGTCAAATAAAGATGATTGATGATGATGATATATGTCAAGTTTGTGTCTGATTGTGAATGTCACTGCTAATAAAGCATTCTCTTCTGTGTAATAGTTCACAAGAAATTTATAATTTGAGCCTGTGAGAAACTTGAGTGCTGTGACATAACATGTTAACAATAATGTACCATGACACACACACTCTCACTCTCTCTCTCTCACACACACACACACACACACACTCGCTCACTCACACACACACGCACTCTCACACACACACACACTCACACAATCTCTCACACACACGCTCACTCTCACGCACATTCACACACACACTCTCACACACGCACTCTCACGCACACACTCGCTCACACACATTCTCTCACACACAAGCACTCACACACTCTCACACATACACACACACACTCAAACACACGCACTCACACACACATTCTCACACACATTCTCTCACACGCTCACTCACACACACACACTCAAACACATACACACACACTCTCTCACACACACACACACTCACTAACGCTCAGTCTGTCACACGCACTCTCACACGCTCGCACGCTCACGCACACACACACACACACACACACACGCACTCTCACACGCACTCACACACACTCACACACGCACACACACACACACGCTCTCTCACACACGCTTTCTCACACACGCACTCTCACGCACACACACACTAACACACATTCTCACTCACACACACTCATACACACTCACACACACACACACACTCATTCTCTCACGCACTCTCACACACACGCACTCACACACGCACTCACTCTCACGCACATTCACACACACACTCTCACACACGCACTCTCACGCACACACTCGCTCACACACATTCTCTCACACACAAGCACTCACACACTCACACATACACACACACACTCAAACACACACGCACTCACACACACATTCTCGCACACATTCTCTCACACGCTCACTCACACACACACACACACACTCAAACACATACACACACACTCTCTCACACACGCACACACACACACACACTCACTCACACACACACACACACACACTCATTCTCTCACGCACTCTCACACACACGCACTCACACACGCACTCACACATACACACACACACACACACACTCTCACATGCACTCACACGCATTCTCACACACACACACAAATTTTCACACACGCACACACACTCTCACACATACACACACACGCACTCACACTCTCTCACTCTCACACACACACAAGTCTAGTTTTAGTCGACTAAATATCATAAGATTTTAGTCGACTAAATCTACAGTAAATTTAGTCGGCTAAAATCTAATGGGTTTCCAAATTCACTAGGTTTGATATTAAGGTTTTATCGTGATAGACACCGATTTAACTGCTGTGACACACAACATGTCGATGGCCCTTCGACGTAGAAGGCGTCGAAGGAGACGAGGGAAGCGGGCTGGTGTTTCTATCAGGATCAAGTCTGGTTTACTCTCTGGATTTACTCGGCCTTCTGACTTTCCCTCACTGGCATCATGGCCCGTCTCTGGTCGTTATGTGGCAAGACGCTCGCTGAAGAGGCCCTATCGGTGGATGCGCCCGCGCGCCCCGTCTCTCCCTGGATTTGCGGTGGAGGAGTTAACCATGGCGTTCTCCGTCTACTGAACCAAGGCCATCCTTTGCCTTGCGAGTCCCCGCCGATCAGAATGGGATTAATTAACGTTCGCTCTCTGGTCAACAAAACTTTTATCTTGCACAACATTTTTACTTCAAAGGATTTGGATTTTATATTTTTGACAGAAACTTGGGTTAAAAAGGGGGACTTTAGTTGTTCCTCAGGATTGCACCTTTTATAACTGCCCCAGGAAAACTGGACGTGTAGGACTTGCAGCTGTTTTTAAACGAATGTTTCGTTCAGAAGAGGACACGGAGTTTCCACGGAGCTGATGACTGGAACGGACTAGGGAATGGGACACAGGAGAACACACTGGAGGAAACACAGGAGGTAAGTATAACAGGAAGGTAAGTCTTTCAATGTATCTCACGGATAGCATAGAGAGAGAGTCCACTTCGTTGAAACGAGACTGGACACTGGAGTAAAGTGAGGTGTGTGCTTTTGAAGGGGAGCTGATGATGATTGCAGATTTGTGACAGGTGCGTGTGATTAGTATTCAGGTGATGGTGTTCGCTGTGATTGGGAGGTGGCTGAGCCTGGCCGATCTGTGACACTTGACTCTGATACAGCTGAGCCTACAACTGTGTATAAATCTGTGCAACATTGGTAAGTTAGCTTATGGCATGAGCTAGGGGTGGGAAATATGACCAAAATATTATTCAACACTAGGAGTAATTTTATTTCAAAATAATTGATATCATGATATAGTCATTTTTGTTATTAATAATAAGAACATAGCTGCGGGGGGGGCTTGTGTTAACAAGCTTGGCCCCCCCTCTGGCCCCCCTAAATTTGGAATCGTATCTCACCAAACAATTTTGGGTGCAATGCACAGTTTGTCCTGTGGGTGGCAGTAATGGAAAAAAGTAAAACATCACCAGCTGCTAAATTCAAATCTGCGTTCGCTGACTGGCGCAGAGACAGAAGCGTTTTTACAGTGCTGCGCATTAAAAACAAGAAGCGTTCAGATGAGTCATCGCTGAAACGCTGGTGTTTGTTCAGTGCGCGCGCAGTGACTGAAGCCTCTGTTATACTCCAGTTCGGACGAGTACACGGACAGCACGGACGCAGACTACTTGTATTTATACTACTGAAAGTGTATGCTGGTGGTGCGCTCGGCAGACGTGTTCCACACATGCGCAGTAGATCGGCTTGAACAGTAAAAACAGAAACAGTAACATAGCGACGTCCATGCAGGAGGAAGAGCTGCTTTGTCTGCTGTACTTAGCTAATTCACAGAAAAAGAAGAAAAGGTGGAGAGCAAGAAAGTTGTGTGTGTATTTCCAGTGCATGCGCAGTTGGTGCTTTTGTAGCGTACTGTCCGCGCGGTCACAAAAAATGGGAGGCACACGGATGTCCGCTCTGAGCCTCCGTGTACAGCCCCCGATGACGATTTTTTCGTCACGCGGACCCTAGCGGACTCTCGTGCACGCGAAAAGTATAACAGAGCCTTGAATTCTGCTCTCTGGCGAATTTAATATTCTCATAAACAAGAAAGTGCAGATGTGCGTACGAATGTAAGTAAGATATTCATTT
The DNA here is from genome assembly GCF_001515605.1 of Sinocyclocheilus anshuiensis. Classification (NCBI taxonomy): domain Eukaryota; kingdom Metazoa; phylum Chordata; class Actinopteri; order Cypriniformes; family Cyprinidae; genus Sinocyclocheilus; species Sinocyclocheilus anshuiensis. The sequence goes on along the minus strand of NW_015539894.1, from coordinate 627,169 downwards.
CACGGTGTAAACAGCTTCAGTGATTATAATGGGAGTTTTTGAGAGTGCTTGAACTCTGGCTAGACTGAAGTCAGTGATAATGTTCTTTTATAATGTAAATGTTCTTTGCTAGCTTTCTGTGCAATCAAAGTGTTATAAATAGCAACTTACAATGTTTTTATTAAATTCACATTAAATACAAAGTCAGTCGTATTAAAAATATTTTATGGCATGACACCCATATCTGGTACTTAAGTAAAAAGATGGGTTTTTGTGCATAGTTAATAATTACACTAACATTAGGCTACTTGCCCATCGCCCATTATAGATCAACTAACATAATCTATAAAGGTGCAAAATGCATTTACTTACACATATTTGAGAATCAAGATATTTAATGATATAGTTAACATGTTTGGTAATATTTCGAATAAAAAGGAAAAAATAAATAAAACATAAGCCTATATCAGTTATACAGTGTTCCCTATCAAGTTCGGTCTCTCGACACTGCATAGCTTACGCTTGGGGTTATCCCCCTCCTCCCAAATACTGAAGCCTGATTGCATCGCGCCGGTAAATTTTACTGGCCAATGACGTTCAAGTGCTCGAGCTAGGGGTGGAGCTACCCACTATATAGGCCGGCGCTCAGCATCATTACCTCAGAATCTTTCTCCTTCATGAAGCAAGCATTGAAGACTTCTACTCATCACTATTTTTTCTCGCCATTGATAATGCCCTAAGAGGATGCCATTCGCTTCAAGTTCAAGGAGGGACCGAACTCTGCCGCCTTCAAAAAGCTGCATTCAGCCACTGACTTGGCACTCAGAGCCACGAAGAAGATGGCCCAGGGAATCGTATGGGCACTGTATGGGCAGTCTCGTCACACTGCAGTAGCATCTTTGGCTTACGTTGACGGACATGAGGGAGTCGGAGAAGGCTCAGCTGTTGGATGCGCCCATATCTCCGCTCGGCCTGTTTGGTGAGGCTGTGGACTCATTTTCTGAGAAGCTTCTGGAGGCCCAGAAACAGTCTAAAGCGATGAGCCACTTCCTGGCGAAGAGAGATCGATCTGCTGCACCTCCGCTGTGCTTCAGATCTTCTTCTTTGCAGTGTTCGAAACGGCGCAAAAGACCGCCGCCTACTTCTTCCTCAGAAAGAGTGAGGGTGGATCCAGAGCCAGCTGTGAGACTGAAGGCGAGGCAGTTCCGGTACCCGAAGAAGATGGGGCCCCATCCCTCGAGTGTTGTGCCAGATCCACAGCAGCGTTCCTGACGAGGGTGGTCTGAGGGGGAAGCGGCCGCCCAGAGAGATGGACGACGAGCCGCTTCACAGGAGAATTCATCTTGCTATGTTTCACCTGCCTGTCCCCTCGCATGTTGCAGGCGACAAGGGGAAATGTTTGTTGTCAATAAAGTTTGCACTAAAACACAAACCAAACACTGTTTAGCAAAAGAGCTCTTTTCCCCCTCACGGTTGTTCCCAATCGTGTGTTATAAGCAGAGTCCCGTTTTCGAACGGCGCTCTACAGGGTGCAAGCCCCGCGTGCTCTCTCAGTCTAAGCACGAGTCTTCCCCCGGCTAATGCTGGTGGACCAGTTGGTGCAGAAGACATCAACGATGCCCCTCAGGCAGTGGGCGGCTCCACGTCATCATGCAACGAGCCGTCCCAGACATGTCACGAGGAGCTTCAACCCCTCTCTCACTATACAGACGTGTGGCGCGTGCTTCTAGGAGTGTCAGAATGGGTGCTGAACACGGTCTAGAGCGGGTATACGCTTCAGTTTGCATGCAGACCACTCCGCTACAACGGCGGGATGATGTCAAGATGTGCAGGACAGAGATGCACTGGTTTTGCGAGCAGAGATTTGCTCTCTCCTGGCAAAGCAGGCAATAGAAGCAGTTCCCCTGGGGAATATAGCACTGAACCGCGCTAGCAAAGCGCTCGTTCAAGATGATAACAGTGAAACAGATCCTCGCGCACATTCAGCCCAGGGACTGGTTTATCTCGGTGGACCAAAAAGACGCCTATTTTCACATGCAAATAGCCCCTCATCACAGGCGCTTTCTGAGATTCGCGTTCGAGGACAGAGCTTATCAGTTCAAAGTTCTCCCGTTCGGGTTGGCATTGGCTCAGATTCAAAGATTTTCAAGCAGGGAGTCTCCATGGGCAGAGTGGTCAGCAGAAAAATTGTCACTGCGGACGCGTCATTGACGGGCTGGGGAGCCCTTTGCGATGGCAGACCGGCTTATGGCACTTGGACGAGTGCGCAAGCAAAGTGGCATATAAACTGGCTAGAGTTGAAGGCAGTATTTTTAGCTTTGCAGGGCTTTCTTCCAAGGATCAGCCATCAACCATCAGGGAGGTATTCGTTCACGTTCACTTCCAAGGCTGGCGGAGCGTTTCCTCCTTTGGGTGGACAGAAACCTTCTGTTGATTCGAGCAGTACATGTTCCTGGCAGTCAGAACTGCGGCGCGGACATGCTGTCCAGAGGTGGCCCAGTTCACGGGGAGTGGAGGCTGCATCCGCAAACTATTTAGCTGATTTGGAGCCTGTTCGGAGATCAACTTGTTTGCCTCAGAGGAGAACGCGCATTGCCACCTGTTCTTCTCGCTGATAAACGCACCCCTGAAGGGGGATACTCTCTCGAGTCGCTGGCCCAAGAAGCGCAAATATGCTTTTCCCCCTAGTGAAGATTATGTGCTGCACAAAATCAGAGGAAAGGGAGACGAGGCTTCTGGTTGCTCCAAAGTGGCCCAACCAGCCATGGTTCCCGGAGTTGGTGGAGCTTTTAACGGCTTCCCCATGGCCGATTCCATTGCGGATAGATCTCTTATCTCAGGCAAAGGGCTCGGTGTGGCACCCCAGGCCGGAGCTATGGAACCTTCATGTTTGGCATATCAGCACGGAGGACAGATGCTAAACGTATGTCAGCGAGTCTTGGATACAATTGCAGAAGCGAGAGTTCCATCTACCAGACATCTGTTTAGTCTGAAATGGAAAGTTTTCGCTTCATGGTGTAGGACGAGAGATAAATACCCAGCCAGATGTGATGTGTCTGTCATTCTGCGTTTCTGCAGGACTGCTTGGATGCTGGACGCACACCATCTACTCTAAAAGTGTATGTGGCTGCTATTTTGGCTTTTTCATTTGCCTATCAGTGATCGCTCGGTCGGTAGGCATCATCTGGGGACGGGTTTTTTAAGAGGAGCGCGGAGGTTGCGTCCCTTTCGCCCTAATATGGTACCAGTCTGGGACCTGTCGTTGGTGCTTAGTGCACTCTCCGAGCCACCCTTTGCGCTGCTGTTTTCGGCAAAGTTGAAGGTGCTCTCATTCAAGATGGTGCTCTTGCTCGCTTTGGCATGTGGTAAGAGAGTGGGCGACTTACATGCGCTGTCTACGAGTGCTGCAAGTATGGAGTTCGGTAAAGATGACTATATGGTTAGACTGCAGCCTAGACGAGGATATGTGCCTAAAGTGCTTTCTACTTCGTTTAGAGTGCAGGTCATCACGCTACAGGCATTTACTCCTCAGAATTCGGAGCCAGCGACACACCCACTGTGCCCAGTCCGTGCTCTGCGAGTTTATCTGGAGAAGACTAGTCATTTCAGATTGGCGGAGCAGCTGTTTATATGTTTCAGTGGCCGTAACAAAGGACTACTAGTGTCAAAACAGCGGCTGTCACACTGGATTGTGGAAGCTTTTAAGAATGAGGCCTGTCCGTGGGGAGTACACGTCGATTCAGGATATTTGTCTAGCAGGAGGATGGTCTTCACAGGACACCTTTGCCAGATTTTACAACCTGGAGATTCCGTCATTCGCACCGCTCGTTCTGTCTGTGCAGTGATGAATCTACAGCTTGGTATTGGTTGCTGCCTGCACCTGGCCACGCCCCCAGTTGATCAGGGTGGTTTCAACTAGGTCCAGTGTACCCAAGGCATGCCTATAATGTTATGTTATAGTCAGCGGCTCTCTACATGCGTTCGAGATGTTGTCGACCGCGGTAAGTGCGCTGTATTTCTTATGTATCAAGTGGTATATGCTGCATATGTACGTGGCTCCGGCAGCACTGCGGCCAGTCTATGTATAGTGTTATGCTTATATTACTGTGCTTAGTCCCGCTTGGCTCGAGCTGGGTTGCTTTTGTTTTCCCCTGAGTGCGCTATAGAGTAGTCAACGGGCTCGGCTCTATCGAAGTCTGGCTCATTAGACTCTTCTCACCAGGTGTGGGGAATACAACACAGCGGGATTATACGCATCCCCAAGCGTAAGCTACGCAGTGTTGAGAGACCGAACTTGATATGGAACGTCTCTGGTTACGTACGTAACCTCGGTTCCCTGAAAGGAGGGAATGAGACACTGCGCGCGCTGCTGTGTTGTAATCCTCAGAGTCTAGTACCCGTTCGACCAGTCAAAAGATTCTGAGGTAATGATGCTGAGCGCCGGCCTATATAGTGGGTAGCTCTACCCCTAGCTGGAGCGCTTGAGCGTCATTGGCCGGTAAAATTTACCGGCGCGATGCAATCAGGCTTCAGTATTTGGGAGGAGGGGGATAACTCCCCCAAGCATAAGCTACGCAGAGTCTCGTTCCCTCCTTTCAGGGAACCGAGGTTACGTACGTAACTGGAGACGTTTTTCACATGGGTGATTGGTGTTGGATAACTATTTTTTTTATTTTGTTTAGATATACACAACATATATAAAACAAAACTCCCTGTTGAAGAATTTTGCAATACA
>NW_015539894.1:619882-621506 GCF_001515605.1 Sinocyclocheilus anshuiensis | reverse complement strand
CACCTCCCTTCACTTGTGCCCCCACAGAAAGAATGAGTGCATGACGCCCCTGACACTACAATACAAACATTTTTGTCAGATAAATGTAACATGATGAAACATTCGAGTTTAAATTGTTATAGCTTACTTCTAGAGATTGCAGTGATCCATGACATGGTGAAAAATTACTGAATGAATAATACTGAAAGTAGGTTAAGATTAATTTTAAAAGTGTTCCCCCTAAAAGCACAAGTGGCCCCTGCCAACCCCACACCTGCCCCCCAGGAAATACAGCTCTTACTAAGACGCTGTCATTCCTAAAGTGCCGGTACTAGGAATCGTACCGTTTTTAAAAACAGGGTATCGCGATACCTTTTTAGTACCAATATCATGCAACACTAATATATGTATGTAGGGGAGAGTGGGGTGACTTGAGCCTGTGGGGAAGTTGAGCAACCCCTTGTTTCTAGACAACCTTAAACAAAATTGGTGATATGACCACAAATGTGATCATGGAAATGCATAACAGGAGAAAACGGGTTTATGAAAATGAAATGGCGCCCGCCTCCCTACAGTTCCCTATCATAAATTGAAACAAAAACAAACAATCAGATGAATAACAGTTTTAGAAATAACAAAGAATTTAAGGCACTCTGTCACAACAGAGCAACAGGTCTCTTAGCTTACGTCTAGCAGGACTAAGGGCATTCACTAGAGGACAGGCAACTAGAGCATCAGCATTTTAAACCAAAGAGTTCAAATGTTAACAGCCATACAGATTCCCAAAGGATGCATCACAACTTCAACAAACTGGACTGGGCAGGACACAGATCATGCTCTGGAGAAGGATTCTCATCGGTTGAGAGTTGTGCTCTGCTTTTATGCTGCTTCCCTCCTGGTTGGTAAGCAGGTGCAGCTGGGGGAGCAATCAGGCTACCTGCCAGAGTGGAGAGTGGGAGGAGCCAGAGGAGAGCAAGAGATTTAAAAAGGGGGCGGGGCTGCTCGATATGTCCCGTCCTGTCTTCCTGTTTCAGGTGAAATTACGTCACCACATAGAATAACGCTGCGTGTTTCAAGGCACTTCAGGGGACCTTTAAAGGGCAACACATTCGTTCACACCATCAGTGACTTTGTCGCTGAATGTCACTGTACCATGAGTCGTTTATGCTCGTTCCTGTCCCTCTAATATAGGGGTCGGCAACCACGGCTCTTTCACCCCTCCACGGTGGCTCCCTGTAGCATTGGCATAGAATAGGCGGGGGATGTGTTACCCCAACTTTTAATAAAATGTAAACTCTTCCCCTGCGCTTTTTTCGGGCAAGTGTGTTCACGTAGACATTTTCAAGGGCCAGTGTGATTAAATCTAGATTTAAATTAAAAGAGACAAGATAGTCACATCGTTTTGGATATGTTTTATTCGTTTCCAGGGGCGTCGATCACGCGGGGGACGTGTCCCCCCCACTTTTAATATCACGTAAATGCATCCCCCCGCACTTTTTCAGTCAAGTGTGTTTGCATAGAGGTATTCAAGAGCCGGTGTGAATAAATATAGATTTAAATTCAAAGAGACAGGATAGTCTGTGCATGACCTGATGTTTTATTCGGACCCAGAATAAGGCGAGATGAACATCGCGGAGCGCAAAAC
>NW_015539894.1:616944-617459 GCF_001515605.1 Sinocyclocheilus anshuiensis | reverse complement strand
TTTATTTGATCCAAAGTACAGCAAAAGCAGTAATGTTGTGAAATATTTTTACTATTTAAAATAACTACTTTCTATTTGAATATATTTTAAAATATAATTTATTCCATCATTACTCCAGTCACATGATCCTTCAGAAATCACTCTAATATTCTGATTCGCTGCTCAAAAAAACACTTATTATTATTATGTTGAAAACAGCTGAGTAGATTTTTTCAGGTTTCTTTGATGAATAGAGAGTTCAGAAGAATCGCATTTATCTGACATATAAATATGAAATATAACATTATAAATGTCTTTATCATCACTTTTGATCGATTTAAAGCATCCTTGCTAAATAAAAGTATTAATTTCTATAATGTTTCAAAATATTCCAAAAAAATAAATACTGACTCTAAGCTTTTGAATGGTATAGTGTATAATGTTACAAAAGCTTTTCATTTAAGATAAATGCTGATCTTTCTATTCATCAAAGAATCCTGAAAAAATTTACTCAACTGTTTTAAATATTGATAATA
>NW_015539894.1:613117-616195 GCF_001515605.1 Sinocyclocheilus anshuiensis | reverse complement strand
GTTTGGAAACATGAAGACATTAAACATATGATTGCGACAATATATGGTTTATTTGTGTTTCTCAAGTCATCTCCAGGTAATAAATAAAGAATATGAACAATGCAGTGCTAATTGATAGCATTCATTACAGTATAGAAACTATTCTGCCTTATTATGTGATAAAACAAAGTGTTTGTAGTATATAAACAAATCATTATTATTGGTTATTGTCCAGCAGTGTATCTGATTTCTTAGCCAATTAAAAGCTAGAAATGAGAGAAAAATTAAAGTTGCCTATACACTACCAGTCAAAAGTTTTTAAACAGTAAGATTTTTTATGTTTTTAAAGAAGTCTCTTCTGCTCACCAAGCCTGCATTTATTTGATCCAAAGTACAGCAAAACAGTAAAATTTTGAAATATTTTACTATTTAAAATAACTGTTTTCTATTTAAATGTATTTTAAAATGTAATTTATTCCTGTGATTTCAAAGCTACATTTTTAGCATCATTACTTCAGTCACATGATCCTTCAGAAATCATTCTAATACTCTGATTTGCTGCTCAAGAAAAAATATATATTATTATGATGTTGAAAACAGCTGAGTAGATTTTTTCAGGTTTCTTTGATGAATAGAGAGTTCAGACATTTATCTTTTATCTGACATATAAATATGAAATATAACATTATAAATGTCTTTATCATCACTTTTGATAAGCATCCTTGTATCCTTGTCAAAAATTTATAAATGCGGCAAAAGTAAGGTTCGTTTTTAGCTATTGTGAAAAACACGATGATTTGAACAGAAACCCCTGCTAAAAAGTTCAGAGTTTTGAATATAAACTAACTTTGATTGCTTCCTAACTATCTTACCTAGCAAATTTCTGAAGATCATGTGACTGAAGACTGGAGTAATGATGCTGAAAATACAGCTGCGCATCACAGAAATAAATTTAAAATATATTCAAATAGAAAGCAGTTATTTTAAATAATAAACATATTTCACAACATTACTGTTTTTGCTGCACTTTGGATCAAATAAATGCATGCTTGATGAACATAAGAGACTTCTTTAAAAACATAAAAAATCTTACTGTTCAAAAACTTTTGACTGGTAGGTTATATATATTACAGAAATGTTATATTGTAATGTTCATTCATACTGGAAGCCGGAGGGCGCTTCGCCACAGAAAGTCCAAAACTGACTCATAGAAGTAATAACTTATGACTTGCCAGGAAATCCAAAGGCATCCAGCGATCGCTGTAGCTAAGCTGAATAACAAGCATAAACCATAACTGATGAAACGTGCAGACAATAAACGACTGCGACAATATATGGTTTATGTTTTTTTCTTCTCCAGAAGAAAAGTCTTCTCCAGGTAATAAATAAAGTATATGAATGATACAGTGCTTACTGACATAGAATAAGGCAGAAAATATATTTTATAACTTCTGTACTGTAATAAATTCTGTGATTAAAATGGAAAAAGTGTTTGTAGTATATAAACCAATCATAATCATAAAATTGCCATTAGGAAAATATATATCAAAAATATTATAGAATACACATTATTGGTTATTGTCCAGCAGTGTATTTTATTTCTTAGCCAATTAAAAGTAAGACATAAGAAATGTTTTTGCCAATTAGACAGACATACAGTACATAATTATTATTATTATTATTATTACATTTGACATTGGTCCCCTTACTTTTGAAATGATTGCTATGCCCCTGCCCTGTAACATACAGTGGGGCAAAAAAGTATTAGTCTGTGTGCATTGAATTTATTTAATACACGAGTTTCACAATTTGAGTTGAATTACTGAAATAAATGAACTTTTCCACGACATTCTAATTTATTGAGATGCACCTGTATATATGTGTGTGTGTGATGTGTGTGTGCAGACGGGGACGTGCTGGGTCTCAAGCAGCATCTGATAGATGAGCTGGACTACATGCTGCTGCCAGCTGACGGTTGGAACAAGCTGCTGAGCTGGTACGGCCTCCGAGAGGGACAGCAGCCCATCGCCCGCAAGGTGCTGACACACACACACACACACACACACACACACGACAGAGGCTTTCAAACACCTGAAATCTCATTCTCAGCACTGGAACGCATCAAGACGCTTTGCTCTGAACACTTAAAAACTCGAATGCGTTTTAAATCGGTCTAAGTTAAAGGTAGTGCGCTGAACAACACCCGAATGCATGAGCGGGCGTGTCTCTTCACAGTTAATGCGCTTATTAAATCATCTGTCACAAAACAAACTTTATCATTATAAAAATGATTTGAAGTGTCTTGTTTTACATATAAACACTTTTTCTGAAAGACAGTAATAGTACGTGTGGGAAATAACTGTGTGTGTGTGCTGGTGTTTATGGTTTGTGAGGATAGAAATGTGTGTAATGACATACAACACAAGCATGGTTCATGAGCTTTACACTCTTGTGTCTCCGCAAACCTAAAGACTTAAAAAACAAACTGAACTCTGTTCTTTGAAATCCAGAAATTGCCTGTAGATTTTAGGCCTGTTGCGATTATTACTAGATAACCGCCTGATCACGGTCGTTTCAGACAGGCGTGCCACATGAGCGCACTCTTCTGTCTCTCTCTCTCCGCCCCTCTGCTCATGTATGTGAGGGTGTCGGGTGGCGGTGAGGGCTATTTCTGTGCGCGCCGGAGCGCTGCGTGACTCGACTCGACCACGAGCAGCAGCATGCAAGAGGTTCGGCCCGTTCTCTCTTCTGGGCTTGGGGGCAGAGTTTGGCGGCTGGTGCTGCAGGTCGCGCTCGTGCTTGTGTGTGAGCTGGCCGAGGTCAGAGCGAGCGCAGGGCTGAGAGCGTGAGAGACGAACAGGCGGCTCCATTCCGCTCCGGTCCCGCCGGCGTTCTGAGATAATGTGTGCTGCGTCTGCTGTCGCTGGAGAGGGCTGCCGCGCGCGTGTAATAAATAGTCAGGAATTCTTCAGCTGTTGCGCTCTGCTGCTAAAATAAGCGTTTCTCTGGTTAGCCTGTGTCAACACACTGGAAACCCTGGGCTTTATGGCTCTGGTCAGGTGCGGTTCAGTTCTGACTGATGCTGTGTGTGTGTGTGTG
>NW_015539894.1:601497-612827 GCF_001515605.1 Sinocyclocheilus anshuiensis | reverse complement strand
TGTGTGTGTGTGTGTGTGTGTGTGTGTGTCTGTGTGTGTGTGTGTTGATCCTCAGGTGGTGGAGCAGGGCATGTTCGTCAAACACTGTAAGGTGGAAGTCTACCTCACCGAGCTCAAGCTGTGTGAAGACAGCAACATGGAGAACGTCGTCACGCGCCGCTTCAGCAAAGCAGACACTATAGGTACAGCTATGTGTGTGTGAAACCAGTTCATGTGCAATTATACATCAAGCTCGACTGAAGCGTATACTTAGACAGATTCATCTGGCACGCTGCCAGAACTCAGAAACTATGATCGTGTGCAAAGCTTTAATGAAGTGCTTTTATTGAAAAAGGTTATTGGTGAAGCACTTAAAACTACATCACCGAGGTTATATTCCTTGGTAGCTATGTTTTGTATTGATTAGTAAGATACTAATCGGAGCATCTGTGGCGACAGACAGCATCGAGCAGGAGATGCGGAAATTGTTCAGTATCCCGGACGAGAAGGAGACGCGGCTGTGGAACAGGTACATGAGCAACACCTTTGAGCCGCTGAACAAGCCAGACAGCACCATTCAGGACGCAGGGCTCTATCAGGGACAGGTGAGACGCGCCTCCTGCGGCTAGCGCTGATTCAGTCTAGTGTCACTCATGAGACTGACGCCTGTACATCACTGCGGGTTTGAGTGAAGAACGGCTAGTGATGGAGACACCAGGCTTGCATTCACAAGTGCACTTTCTAATAATATTACACGTTTATTTCTCGGTAAGACAGTAAAGCACCGAGCTTGAGTTGGGAAGCATGCATTTACTTATTTTAAACAACAGTAACATGTGCAACATCTTAAACTTTATATAAAAAATTATATATTCTACTCTTATTAAATGTTCCATTATTCGTTATACGGAGCTGACTGATAACTTCAGTGATTATAAAAGGAGCACTCTTGGTGTGTGATTCAGCTGCAGATGGAAGAAAAGCTTGTTTTTCAAGGCACTTTGTGACTTTTCTTTCTTCATGCACAAAAATGTTTTTTTTTTTTTTTCTTGATTTGATTTTACAATTTTATAATTTCTAAATATAAAGCAAAAAGTAGAGATGAATGACTAATAAGCCAATAAGTGCTCCTCTGCTGCCATCTACTGGTTATAGTGATAATTTTGTGTCTTTTTTTATTTTACATAGGTCTAAGTGTTTGTTTACCACAAAGTATGTTTTGGTCAGCCCATTAAAAATAACATTTAAACTGTATAATTTTTAGTGCTTTAAAGTGCTGGAAATAGTTGTGTGAAAAGCTTGAAAGTCACTGAAAAGTGCTTGAATTTCTCTCTCAAAGGTTGTACAAACCCTGAAATGAATAATGTAACAACATTCGACTATTTCTGCACAGCACCATGGTTCTAGTTAGCGTTAGCGTCACCTGTTTATAGCAGAGGATTCTGTGTAGAATTCCAGCGCTTCTCTCTGGATCTCTCAGCGCTGTGCTGTAACAGTGTCGCCAGATCAACACTGCTTCCCAAGTAAACCTGTTCTGAGCTCGGACCGCTTTTCTCGCGCTGCGCTCAATTATTGGCCCGAGCTGATAAACGGTCCACGCTGCGCAGCTCAAAGGACTAGTGCGGTTTCGTTTGCTGTCTGATGTTTCTCATGTGCAGCACTTATGAGTTGGGCAACGCGGTGGTCGCACCAGTGCTACCGCTTACGAAATTTAGTCGCGCTGGCAGAAACAATAGTCTCAGTCTGGAGCCCTGTGATGGGGAGGAAGTAGATTTGTTCGAAGGCACTGGTTCTCCAGTCACAGTGCAGTTCAGTGGTGAAACAGGAATTGTGGAGTCATCGTGGCATGTTCAGTTCGACGGGATCACGCTTGCGTTTTGAGCCACAAAAAACTCTATAAAGACATCATAGGACCGTGTGATTGAAAATAGCTGGTTACTGGAAAACTGCTGAGCTGCTCTCACATCACTGTCGCTGCTTTAATCAGTTCCACACACACACACACACACACACATATGATAGATGCCGTGGTGTAGAAGGGCTTAAACAGTAATGAGAACGAGGTCTTTGAGTCGTAACAGTTTTTCTCTGGTTTTCCTCTGTCTGCAGATTCTAGTGATCGAACAGAAGAATGAAGACGGCACGTGGCCTCGTGGATCTTCAGCGCTCAAGTGAGTCATGTGACGCACAGATCATCACATCATTGCTTTAGAGCAGATGCTTCGACACGTGCTTGTCTGCCCTCTGGATCTCCTGATCTCTCCACCAGGGTCGTCTCCTGTAACTCACGCTCTTCTTGTCTTTTGAAGGTCATCTGGTGCTTCCACTCTCTCTGCTTTACCAAAGATCTGCCCTTCATCTCTCACAAACAATCATAACAGCAGCTTCAGCGGCCGCAAGTAAGCCTGCGGGGGGCGGGGCCAGGGGAGGGCCAAGAGAGAGGGAGGGTCGAGTGAGTAGGCGGGCAAGGAGAGGGTCGAGTGAGTAGGCGGGCAAGGAGAGGGTCGAGTGAGTAGGCGGGCAAGGAGAGGGTCGAGTGAGTAGGCGGGCAAGGAGAGGGTCGAGTGAGTAGGCGGGCAAGGAGAGGGTCGAGTGAGTAGGCGGGCAAGGAGAGGGTCGAGTGAGTAGGCGGGCAAGGAGAGGGTCGAGTGAGTAGGCGGGCAAGGAGAGGGTCGAGTGAGTAGGCGGGCAAGGAGAGGGTCGAGTGAGTAGGCGGGCAAGGAGAGGGTCGAGTGAGTAGGCGGGCAAGGAGAGGGTCGAGTGAGTAGGCGGGCAAGGAGAGGGTCGAGTGAGTAGGCGGGCAAGGAGAGGGTCGAGTGAGTAGGCGGGCAAGGAGAGGGTCGAGTGAGTAGGCGGGCAAGGAGAGGGTCGAGTGAGTAGGCGGGCAAGGAGAGGGTCGAGTGAGTAGGCGGGCAAGGAGAGGGTCGAGTGAGTAGGCGGGCAAGGAGAGGGTCGAGTGAGTAGGCGGGCAAGGAGAGGGTCGAGTGAGTAGGCGGGCAAGGAGAGGGTCGAGTGAGTAGGCGGGCAAGGAGAGGGTCGAGTGAGTAGGCGGGCAAGGAGAGGGTCGAGTGAGTAGGCGGGCAAGGAGAGGGTCGAGTGAGTAGGCGGGCAAGGAGAGGGTCGAGTGAGTAGGCGGGCCAGGGGAGGGGCGAGTGAGGGGGCGGGGAGAGTGAGTAGGTGGGCCAGGGGAGTGCCGAGAGAGTGGGAGGGGCAAGTGAGTGGGCGGGTTCAGGGTGAGAGAGTGGGAGGGGCCAGGGGAGGGCTGTGTGTGGATGGTTGGGCCCAGGGGAGGGTTGTAAGAGTGGGCGGGGCCAGGGGAAGGGTGTGTGTGGATGGGCGGGTTAATGAAACACTTCATGAAATCTTCATGGAGAAGGGATCGGTTGCTTGTTGGTTTGAGTACTTATCCATAATTTGATGTGCAGCTGACTGTGTGTTCGGCCACATCACTGTCTACTCAGTTTATTGACATAGTAAATTCAAACAATCCTGCTCCCCGACACATACATTCATTCAGTTCTGAGGGATTTTCAAGCAGGACGTTCCACCTTCATGTTTGTGTGAGTCTGTGATCAGTCGCATGTTCAGCGATGTGAGATTAATCAGATGACACTGACTTTAATGTCTAATCAGTGAAATGTGCATCACACCTGTGCATTTGTGAGGTCAGAGCGATGCGTGTCCTGCGCTCACTAGCGCTTCAGTTAGTGTGATGCTCGTAGCTGCAGTGCATTGTGGGAATGGAGGGCTGGTCCTGTGTGTAATTCACTTAGCAATGATTCGTTAGCTTCAGTTTGGCTCTGTTCCTAAACACCGAGAGCTGCCGATGCTTTAATGCGTTAGTGCTCACATGTTCAGAGTTCGCTCGTCTTTATTCATTTTGTTGAAATGTCAATGAAATGGACATCAGCTCACTTGCCAGCATAGCAAACCGCTGAAACCAAAATGAGCCTTACAGAGCATTTCAGATCGCTCACTGACAGTGCTGTGGAAAAGTAAGTGCACCCCATGAACAGATTCTGGATGTTTATTTGGACAGTGATGTAACATAATGAAAATTTGATTTGGTTGGAAATCTTTTATTCCACAAAATCATCTACAGAAATTCAGTTCTCTTCGATGGATAAAATAGGTGCACTCCTACATCTGGTAGGTGATATTTGACTTTGGCAGAAATCACTTTCTGTAGGCGTTTCTATCAGGTTTTCTGATATTGGAGGGGTTTCATGCACGTTCAGTCCATTTCAAACCCTCCTCACAGCGTTTCAGTCAGACTGGGATCTGTACTTGGTCTTTCCAGACCCTTCCAGCATTGATCGTCCCGCATGTTTCAGGTCATTATCACGTCCACTTACGGTCCACGCAGCTCCTCAGAGAGTCTTTGGGTTATATATATGAGCTCATAGCCGATGTTTTGACGGCATGTTGGTAGGCGGTTCTTGAACTCCAGTGCAGTGTTGCGCTTTGCTCTTGGGATGAATTTGGCGGGACGTCCAGGCCTAGACCGTTTCCAGTGCTCTGAAACCTTCTCCATTTGTAGATTATTGTCAAAGGATTGGGAATGCTTTAAATCTCTTTCCAGACTCATAATCTCGCTTTAGGCGTGATGGCACCGTGTGCTTCAGTGTTAATGACCGAACCAGACCAGTTTAAGGAGGTCTGTATGAGGCCTAGTCTCCTCTCTGATCGGTGCACTGGTTTTCGACTGTGTGAATGTCATGTGTTTGTGTGGTGACTGGTCAGTTCTTCTTGTCACTGAGTCATATTCGTTAGGGAGTGAAGAGTCTTCCTGCATGTTTTGGGCCGTCGCTGCATTGCTCTGATCATCTGCTCTCTCTGCTGCTGCTGTAACTGCTGTGACCGTGGCTTTCACGGCGCTGTCAAACGTCTGCGTCTGTCCGTGCGTCCGCAGCATGAAGAGCTCCAGCTACAACCTGCCATCCTACCCGCCCTACAGCAGCAGCTACGAGTGCTCGGACCCGGGCCGGCGCGCCGAGAGAGCCGGCCTCTGCGGCCTGTCCAACCTGGGGAACACCTGCTTCATGAACTCGGCCACACAGGTGAGGCCCGCTGAGCTTCTCCACAGCATCAGGCTGTGCTTCTGTGTGTCCATCCTGAGCTCAGTGTGTGTGTGTGTTGCAGTGTCTGAGCAACATTCCTCCTCTGACCGAGTACTTCCTGAAGGACCAGCACCAGGACGAGCTGAACCAGGACAATCCTCTGGGCATGAAGGGTGAGATCGCCAAGGCCTACGCCGAGCTCATCAAGCAGCTGTGGTCTGGGAAATGCAGCTACGTCACGCCGCGACCCTTCAAGGTAGAGATGAAGCCTGCCGTCAGGAGCTGGTGGGCCTGACAATTAGAAATCTGAACCGTGTTCAGACACCATGACGGCAAATTTACATGGTGAAAAACAAATGGTTTTCTTAAAAATAACATTTAGTCTGTTTTGAGTAGAGCATATTTCCAGAGAAAAAAGTATCTGCAATAGCAAGAGGAAAGAATGTCACTGAGACGCTGTATTTGCTGAGAGATATTTTTCATGTGCTTTATAGTGTTGTGATGTGAATGTGTCACTCATGTTTCGTCGTTGGCCTGCTGTCGGCTGTTGATCTGAAGGCGTGCGTGCGTCTCTGTGCTGATGCTCTGTTAGACTCAGGTGGGCCGGTTCGCACCTCAGTTCTCAGGCTATCAGCAGCAGGACTCTCACGAGCTGCTGGCCTTCCTGCTGGACGGACTGCATGAAGACCTGAACCGCATCCGCAAGAAGCCCTACATCCAGCTGATGGACGCCGACGGCCGGCCCGACAAGGTGCTTCATCACACACAGGACGCTCACTAACCGCCCGACTTAAAATGTGACCTTTTGTAAGTTTCCTTAAGTGTCGGCAGTCTAATTTACTACTGAATTTGACTAAACCAAGACTGGGTCAGATCTGTGAAAAGTCCAGTTTTAAAAAACTTAAATCACTTCAAACAGCATTATTCAAGTGTAAGTACAAGTAAAATGTAGTTGTCAGACTGCAGAAGATGGTGAAATCATCCAAAGAGGTGAAACCGTAAGGAGTTGCAGCATCTAAACATGCACTGCTCTCTTATGTTGAAATGTTGAGCTAATAGTTTGATGCTGCAAACCTCATGTTCCTCATGTGAACGTGTGTGTGAGTGTGTGAGAATGAGCTCCAGAGTCTGCAGACTGACGCTTCTCCTCTGGATCAGGTGGTGGTGGAGGAGTGTGTGTGTTAAGAGTGTGTGTGTGTGTTAGTGTGTGTGTGTGTGTGTCTGGAGTGTGTGTGATTGAGCTCCAGACTGACGCTTGTTCTCCTCTGGATCAGGTGGTGGCGGAGGAGGCCTGGGAGAACCACATCAAGAGGAACGACTCCATCATCGTGGACATCTTCCACGGCCTGTTCAAGTCCACGCTGGTGTGCCCCGTGTGCTCGAAGATCTCAGTGACCTTTGACCCCTTCTGCTACCTGACGCTGCCTCTGCCCACGAGGAAGGAGCGGTCGCTGGAGGTGTATCTGGTGTGGCTGGACCCGCTGGCCAAACCCACTCAGGTGCGTCACACAGACTCCGACATTGCTCAAAACAACACATCGATCGTCACTCGTGGATTAATCAGTTAATCAGAAAACTGTGTTTCAATGGAAACTAACAGTTACCTGTGTCTCATACTAGCCTTTTCAGCTAGTTTGTTTCTAATGCACTGTTGTGGTTTGTGTTCCAGTATAAGCTGACGGTGCCTAAAGTGGGCTGCATCTCGGACCTGTGCGCGTCGCTGTCGGCTCTGTCGGGCATCCCGGCTGAGAAAGTAAGCGTCCGTATCGAGAGTCTCACGCCTGCTGAACTTCTCTGCACTCACAGTGTGTCTTCTGCTGTGTCTAGATGGTCGTGACGGACATCTACAACCACCGGTTCCACCGCATCTTCTCCAGCAACGAGAACCTGAGCAGCATCATGGATCGCGACGACATCTACGTGTGAGCTGCTGCTGCTGCTGTGGTCAGTGAGTGTGTGGAGGGCTGCTGCTGTGTGTCTCATGTGTGTGTCTGTGCTCTGGAGCAGGTTCGAGGTGGCTGTCAGCCGGCTGGAGGACACGCAGCACGTGCTGATCCCCGTCCACCTGCGGGAGAAGTACAAGCAGTCGGGCTTCAACCACACCAGCACGCCGCTGTTCGGCCAGCCCTTCCTGCTGAGTGTGCCGCGCTCCGTCAGCGAGGACAAGCTCTACAACCTGCTGCTGCTGCGTCTCTGGTATCTGCTCGCACGGCTCACAGCTCACACACTCCTGCCTCATCACAGATCAAACCGGCTCAGCCATACGACTCACAATCCCCTTCACGTCACACTGATGCCATATGATCTCATTTATCTTCATTTTCTTAAGTCTCACTGTTCATCCATCTCTGTCTGGTGTGTTCTACTGATGGGAGTGTTCGTTGCTCACATTGTTCTGTGTGGTTTCAGTCGTTTCGTTCGTCCGGCCGCGGAGGACGAGGAGTCCGAGGAGACGCTCCCGCCCAAGCATCCCTCCATCAACGGCAGCGCCACCAATGGTGTGATGGAGGAGGGCTCGCCGAGTAAGCATGCTGTTTGCCTGTTCATCCCACGCTCATGTTTGAGATGTTTGCTCTGAGATACAAGCGACTGAAGCCTGGCCCGTCCCGCAGGTGAGATGGAGACGGACGAGCCGGATGACGAGTCCAGTCAGGACCAGGAGCTGCCCTCGGAGAACGACAACAGCCCGTCGGAGGACTCGGTGGGACTCGGAGACAACGAGCTGGAGAACGGCGTGGACCCCGGCAGAGCCCCGGCGCTCACGGCCCAGAAGAAGAGGCTCTTCACCTTCCAGTTCAACAACATGGGGAAGAGCGACGCCAGCTTCATCAAGGGAGAGATCCGCTTCGACGAGGACCACATACTCAGCGGTGCGAAGCGTTCCCGTTACGGTACAGAGCCTGTGGTTTCCTGAGCTGACCCTGTGTTTGCCCTGTTTCCATGCAGACAGATGCTATCTGTCCCTGGACTGGGAGCCAGAAATGAAGAGGAGGTACTTCAATGAAGCTGTGGCGGAGGTAAAACTCTCCTGTTCCCCAGTGTCGTGACGTTTGAGACATGCTCATAAGTGCTTGAATGTTCTCTCCAAAGGACTTCGATAAGCACGAGAGCATGGAGTACAAGCCGCAGAAGAAGAGCTTCTTCAAGCTGAAGGACTGCATTGAGCTCTTCACCACCAAAGAGAAGCTCGGAGCAGATGACCCGTGGTGAGGCTGAGCTCTGCTTTTCATGCCAGCAGCGCTTCTGTCTGAAACAAACACAAGAATACTGAGCTCTTGCTGTGACTGAGTGTTTCAGGTACTGTCCCGACTGCAAGCAGCACCAGCAGGCGACCAAGAAGCTGGACCTGTGGAGCGTGCCGCCGGTGCTGGTGGTGCATCTCAAGCGCTTCTCCTACAGCCGCTACATGAGGGACAAGCTGGACTTGCTGGTGGACTTCCCTCTGCGGTACACACGTCTGTCTCCCTGCTCTGTTCCAGTGTTTCACGCTGCTTTAATGTTGGGTTAGTCAGCTGTACTGACCGTGCCGTGTCTCCCGCAGGGACCTGGACATGTCTGAGTTCCTGATCAATCCGAGCGCGGGGCCAAGCCGCTACGACCTCATCGCCGTCTCAAACCACTACGGAGGCATGGGAGGAGGACACTGTGAGTACAGCAGAGCCAGGCGCAGAGTTCAGGGCTCATCTTTAACACTCACACACATCACAGCTGTTAAATGTGGTGTTTACATGGAGTAATCGTAATATGAGTTTACCTTACGAACCCAGAGTCTCCGCAGCAGTAGGAAAGCGATAAAACCAGCATCTTCCATCCGAAGACTTGTGTTGCATTTGTGTTGCATGGTGTGTTTTATGTCGCAGAATAAAACGTGAACGTATCTTTAGCCTGTGTGGACCACGGACCTTATTTTAGGGATTTGACCAAACTCCCATTCAGAAAACCCATTGACTCTGGGACGATGGAACCGGAAGTGCTAAAATGCTAACTCGCTTCCGGGTTTTTGCCTACAAAGTGATGTCATAGTTCCACCACTCTATTAATCAGTAAGAAAAGATAGTTTCCTGTAGTTAACATTAAAATGTTCACCTTTAGCAGAAATAACAGTGATGTCATCCTTCAAATACTGAAATGTTTCCGTGGCTTGTGTTCAACATAACATGATCATAACAGCGTTCTACTGAACTTCATTCTTCCATCCTCTTCTTTATTAGCCACATCATCACTGCAGCGCTTTCAGCGCAAATGCACATAAACAGACCTGCCACTGTTTATCATACGGTCTTAGCATTCTCTGAACTGTTTTTCAAGTAATTATTTACTTTGTTGATTCTGTTGTTTTTCATTTTTATATTGATATTTAACAAAAATGGGTATCAAGATTTGTAATATTTTTACTATTAAACATGGATGTGGTGATTATTATTCAAATCAGAAGCTGAACTGATGGACTGTTGAATGTAACATAGCTGGTTTCATTGTCAGACACTGCCTACGCCAAGAACAAGGAGGATCAGAAGTGGTACAACTTTGATGACAGCAGTGTGTCGCCGAGCAGCGAGGAGCAGACCGTGGTGAGACTCCAGCCGTCTGAAACACAGTGATGCTTCTTCCGTCACTCACTCGCTCTCATGTCACTCAGAAGAGACAGTCAGACGCAGCATTGAACCCCACTGTCTCTCACAGTATGAGCACACACGCACGCACACACACACACACACACTCACTCACTTACGCACACACACACACTCACTCACTTATGCACACACACACACACTCACTCACTTACACACACACACACACACACACTCACTCACTCACTCACTCACTCACTCACTCACTCACTCACTCACTCACTCACTCACTCACTCACTCACTCACTCACTCACTCACTCACTCACTCACTCACTCACTCACTCACTCACTCACTCACTCACTCACTCACTCACTCACTCACTCACTCACTCACTCACTCACTCACTCACTCACTCACTCACTCACTCACTCACTCACTCACTCACTCACTCACTCACTCACTCACTCACTCACTCACTCACTCACTCACTCACTCACTCACTCACTCACTCACTCACTCACTCACTCACTCACTCACTCACTCACTCACTCACTCACTCACTCACTCACTCACTCACTCACTCACTCACTCACTCACTCACTCACTCACTCACTCACTCACTCACTCACTCACTCACTCACTCACTCACTCACTCACTCACTCACTCACTCACTCACTCACTCACTCACTCACTCACTCACTCACTCACTCACTCACTCACTCACTCACTCACTCACTCACTCACTCACTCACTCACTCACTCACTCACTCACTCACTCACTCACTCACTCACTCACTCACTCACTCACTCACTCACTCACTCACTCACTCACTCACTCACTCACTCACTCACTCACTCACTCACTCACTCACTCACTCACTCACTCACTCACTCACTCACTCACTCACTCACTCACTCACTCACTCACTCACTCACTCACTCACTCACTCACTCACTCACTCACTCACTCACTCACTCACTCACTCACTCACTCACTCACTCACTCACTCACTCACTCACTCACTCACTCACTCACTCACTCACTCACTCACTCACTCACTCACTCACTCACTCACTCACTCACTCACTCACTCACTCACTCACTCACTCACTCACTCACTCACTCACTCACTCACTCACTCACTCACTCACTCACTCACTCACTCACTCACTCACTCACTCACTCACTCACTCACTCACTCACTCACTCACTCACTCACTCACTCACTCACTCACTCACTCACTCACTCACTCACTCACTCACTCACTCACTCACTCACTCACTCACTCACTCACTCACTCACTCACTCACTCACTCACTCACTCACTCACTCACTCACTCACTCACTCACTCACTCACTCACTCACTCACTCACTCACTCACTCACTCACTCACTCACTCACTCACTCACTCACTCACTCACTCACTCACTCACTCACTCACTCACTCACTCACTCACTCACTCACTCACTCACTCACTCACTCACTCACTCACTCACTCACTCACTCACTCACTCACTCACTCACTCACTCACTCACTCACTCACTCACTCACTCACTCACTCACTCACTCACTCACTCACTCACTCACTCACTCACTCACTCACTCACTCACTCACTCACTCACTCACTCACTCACTCACTCACTCACGCTCGCTCGCTCGCTCGCTCACTCGTGCACACTCACACACACTCACTCACTCACTCACTCACACA
>NW_015539894.1:576497-596497 GCF_001515605.1 Sinocyclocheilus anshuiensis | reverse complement strand
TCTATTATATTAAGAGATTAATATCTGGACACAGAGAGAATAATGAATACAAGACTGTATTTGATTCTTAAAGGGTTTCTATATTCATTGAAATTTCTTTAGGATTGACTGAGAAATCCATGAGCAATTCATTAGCTTTCCTTTTCCTTTTAGTTGAGTTTACATCAGTGTTATGTTCCATGAATCTGCTATATCTTTGAAAATAATTAAATATGAAGTTCTGTAATGAAAAACCTCTTGTGATGTTTCCATTTTGTCTAAAACAGTTTAAAAAAACTGCAAACTGATGGTTGACACAATCTGTCAGTATTTCATACTCTAGTATTTAATAACTTACCTTGAGTAATGCTGAACTTCAGTGGTGTTGAGCAGTCTGTCAGACCTGCTCTCTGTCTTTATAAGGGAAGAGTAGAGGCCAGATGATGCTCCAGGGACTTATGCAAATGAGTCATTATAGTGTGACAGGTCTGTGGGGCTTCATTTTCACTCATGAACTGCATTAATGAAGAACATGAACATGTGAATGCTTGAATATTTAAATTGAGCGCTAAATAGACTGTGGAAGGACGCCGGAACACTGAAGCGCTCTTTGGTTACGTTAGCTCAAAGTTACTGTTAGTTTAATTGTAAACACACACACATTATCTGAAAAAAGGTCTGAGACTCAAGTTTCAATTTTTGTCCTCTGGTTTATTCTTAAAATCTCATGGCGACAGTAGCCTAATTTCCTAATTTGTGTCAGGAGTTATGACAACGAAAAACACAGGCAGTCGATGGCTTTAATATGAAATAGGAGCCTCAAGGAAACGATCGTTGCTCAGGGCTGGATTCCATTATGTCAGATTCTCATATTGTGAGTTCACCCTGGAGTGAGTATTCCCACGGGGTGAGTTTGAGTGAAACACACACACATAACCTGAAAGCAGAGTGTTGCCTGACATCTGGGCATAGGTGGAGTGTGTGTAAGGCTCTGGCCATGGGTCGGAAATTAATGTGGCCAAATTGGACAAAAATGCCCCGGCACAATCAAATAAATCTATTATGGCTGTCGCGAATAAATTAAAAATGCAAAATAAAAGGAAAAGTGAAAATCTGATTTCTTTTTATGCGTTTGGTAACACTTTAACTTAGGGACCAGTTCTCAGTATTAACTACATATTACTAGCATTTTGGTTGTTTATTAGTACTTATTAGGCTCATATTAATGACTTATTCTGCATGACTACTACACACTGCTCCGATACACAAAGGGTTGAGGATCCAAATGCAGCCTTTTATTGAGGGCTAATCCAGAATCATAATCCATATAACAGGCAATGGGTCAAAACACTGAAAATAAACACCAGGGCAGGAATGACAGGAAAACAGGGAAATCCAGGACTACAGGTAGAAGACCAAAACCAAGACACAGTGTAACATTGAACATACAAGACTTCACAATGAGTGACTGAATACACCAGGCTTATATAGGGCGAGTTAAAAATAGATAGATATCTGATCACTAAACACACATTAAGGGCCTGTTTACACCTGGTCACTTCATGCGTTTTCTCTGATCGGAAATTCAATGCAAGTTTATTTGTATAGTGCTTTTCACGATACAAATCATTAGCAAATTAAGTTTCTACAATATTTAGTGGACCGCCGCTACGACCAGTCTGACGGGGCTCATGTTTATAACAGTAGCTTGGTGGAGTAGACTCATTTAGACCAATATAATCATTAGGTTTTAGCCAGATTTCAGTCAAGCAGAGTACATCAAAACGATTATCTGTGATTATTTCATTTACAATAACTGCTTTGGGTGAGAGTGATCTAATGTTTACACACGGAGTAGAGGTGGTGGGAGAATTAGCAGCGCGCTGTATACTTACCTCGGACTTGTGAGCGTCAGCCTGGGATGTTTCCAGCGCGGCTCTCCGCTCTCTCAGCTGGGTCTGCCTCTCCACCAGGTCGCGGATCTGCTTCTCTACAGCCTCCAACTCTCAAAGGTAGACACACATCCGCCATTAAAACAAGTAACAGTGAGTAAAACAATGGTAATGTGTCTGAATAGAGTATTAGCAATGTAAGCGAGATTAGCGGCAACCACGCTGGCGATGCTAACGGGCTAGCAGACTCGGGAAATCAACATAGAACTAGTGATAACAAGGTGCTCTGATTGTTTTTGTTGTAGAATACGATAGGGGATATATTCACACGTTATAGAAACGAAAATGATGGTGTATAAAATTAATTATATTATAAAATTAATTATTGTACATGCACAATGTGAATGTTACTGCATAACATGAACTTATCTTATGTACATCTGAATGGATTTACATAAACATGTATAAATTACCACCTACATACAGTTCCCCATAAATAAATGAATAAATAAATAACATATTTGTGTGTGTGTGTGTGTGTGTGTGATTGAAAACCTCAATAAATATTGCTTAAACTGTAAAATGTAGAAACATACATAGGAAGAAAGAGCAATGCTTTTTTTCCCTTTATGCCTTAGGCATAGAAACTTGTTTTTTCAAATTA
This sequence comes from Sinocyclocheilus anshuiensis, assembly GCF_001515605.1. Classification (NCBI taxonomy): domain Eukaryota; kingdom Metazoa; phylum Chordata; class Actinopteri; order Cypriniformes; family Cyprinidae; genus Sinocyclocheilus; species Sinocyclocheilus anshuiensis. The sequence continues at coordinate 593,962 of NW_015539894.1, read as the reverse complement.
GACTCAAAGACGGTTAAAAACCTTTTCTTAAAGTTCCGCCTTTAGCTGGTTCCTCTTTGAGGAGATATACAATTTCATTAGCTATTTTTTCTTCTCTCGGTCTCCTGATATGAGGAATGCCAGATATGGTGGAAGGGCTGCTGACTGAAGTCAGAGGAGGAGGGCTGGTAAAATGAGTGGATGGGTCTTCATTGAGAGCTAGTGATGCACTTCTAGTGGTGCTGTTATGGATGCCTTCTGACCTGTTGCCTCTTCCATGGCATTATATGATTGCCCTGAGGTTGCAGGTGCCTCCCCGTTGTCTCTGTCTGACCCAGTTGGTGAATGAATGGATGAATGTGTGTGTCAGTGGTGTTCTGAAGTGAGGAGGCAAAGTCATCACATTGTTTTATGCTTTTTTTTTTATTAAATGTAAATTCATGTCCCAGTCACATTTTCTTCAGTGGTGTTGAGCAGTCTGTCAGACCTGCTCTCTGTCTTTATAAGGGAAGAGTAGAGCCCAGATGATGCTCCAGGGACTTATGCAAATGAGTCATTATAGTGTGACAGGTCTGTGGGGCTTCATTTTCACTCATGAACTGCATTAATGAAGAACATGAACATGTGAATGCTTGAATATTTAAATTGAGCGCTAAATAGACTGTGGAAGGATGCCGGAACACTGAAGCGCTCTTTGGTTACGTTAGCTCAAAGTTACTGTTAGTTTAATTGTAAACACACACACATTATCTGAAAAAAGGTCTGAGACTCAAGTTTCAATTTTTGTCCTCTGGTTTATTCTTAAAATCTCATGGCGACAGTAGCCTAATTTCCTAATTTGTGTCAGGAGTTATGACAACGAAAAACACAGGCAGTTGATGGCTTTAATATGAAATAGGAGCCTCAAGGAAACGATCGTTGCTCAGGGCTGGATTCCATTATGTCAGATTCTCATATTGTGAGTTCACCCTGGAGTGAGTATTCCCACGGGGTGAGTTTGAGTGAAACACACACACATAACCTGAAAGCAGAGTGTTGCCTGATTTTTTACACTGTATATATATATATATATATAGATATATATATATATATATATTCTATAATCACTATCTGTATTCTTTAAAATACATCCAAATTATACATTTTCTTTCTATCAAAGGCACATCAGTGCATTTGTTCATCCACTCTAAAGCCTCGTTTATGAACGATGATCAGTCGTTTCAATATAATTACTGCAATATAATATCAATATAATGACACGATTACAGACTCTGCTGATCTTCACCTGAGAGTTTCCTATAGCTGGAACTGGACACTGAAGGTATTTTCTTCTCAAAACAACATTTACTTCACTAACATCATAACATGTGTGTATATATTTCTGTAGGCTACTCCTCTAGAGTTACAGTGTTTCTAGTGAACTCTTAATACGTGTAAATGAAGAGTAACAGCTAACTGTGCTGTCATATGTTTGTCAAATCAACAGGTACGGCTTTAATCAGTTCTATATTCCTTTTCATTTAAAGAGCATTACCAGTCAATAAGATCGAAGACAGACCATTCGTTCCTTACAGAAGATTAATTTCTTTCTTTTCACTTTGTATCTGTTATTCCATAGAGGACTATTATGGGGAGTAAAATTATGTTTGTAAATCTGCAATCAATCCTCAATCTTATCACTTGTATATGTTTTCGATTTGAGTGTGTGAACAGGACTTTTATTTTGGTGTGGTGACATGATGTCATAAGTCTGCGCCGTGCTCCTGCATCTGTGATTCTGCTGAAGAAAGGTTTGTTTTTATCAATGCAGCCCAGTTTAGACAGTTTATAGTGAAGTTTTTAATGAAATCATTATTTCGGAATGTAGCATTGTGATGTGTCTAATACTGTTAATGAACAGTTTTGTGTGAGTAACACATGAGTCACAGAAAAGAAGCAGTTCATCAGAAACACGCTGCTTGCTCACTGGTGAGTAATGAAGCTGTGATTCACTTCTCGCGAGATTAAAGGTTGAACAATATAAAGAATTGAAACACATTTACACTGAAAGATGAAAAGAGCTGTCAATGAAAGAGGACAGCTTAAAGAAAAGCTGTGAAGTTAGTTTATATAATTGATAACAGGCTATATACAGGTGCATCTCAATAAATTAGAATGTCGTGGAAACTTCTGGACAACTGTCAGATCAGCAGTCTTCCCCATGATTGTGTAGCCTAGTGAACCAAACTGAGAGACCATTTTGAAGGCTCAGGAAACCTTTGCAGGTGTTTTGAGTTGATTAGCTGATTGGCATGTCACCATATTCTAATTTGTTGAGATAGTGAATTGGTGGGTTTTTGTTAAATGTGAGCCAAAATCATCACAATTAAAAGAACCAAAGACTTAAACTACTTCAGTCTGTGTGCATTGAATTGATTTAATACATGAGTTTCACAATTTGAGTTGAATTACTGAAATAAATGAACTTTTCCACAACATTCTAATACAGAGATGCACCTGTATATACAGAGACTCATATGTAGTCATGTTTAAAGCTTTATCTACTGATTCCAAAACTTATTTATATTGCATATTATCTGTATCTGTTTATATTGATTTAAAACAAAAGCTTAATTATTGTTAGACTAAAATGGCTTGTGTGATGGATTAAGGGTATAGTAATGATCTAAATCATATAATTATAACAAATGATCATCAGTGAAATCCAGATGATTTTATCTTTGAAAGTGTTTTACTATGTAGTGCTCTTTCATTTGGAGCAAGAGGAACTGGGAGAGTGATTTATTGTGTGAGACGTGTCACTTTGGTCAAATTGTGGATTTGCTCGAAGTTTATCAGAGTCTTAAGCTGGAATCACTGCAGTACAGCATCTAAATACAACAAGAAAAACAACACAAACGTGTAATGAACCTCTACAAATACACTCACAATGTTTACATGAACGTGTAATTCAGTATAATCTACAAATCAATACGCACCAAATGTAGATCATAAATGACTAAATATTAAATGTCTGTATGATCTGTGTTCATTTATTAATTTGTAGTGCTAGTTTTGAGTGTTTTTGTCTAATCATGTGATTTAAGTCCATTAACTCTCACTCTGACTGACTCCCTAACTAGTGTGCTGACTACTGAACTCGGGAGCTGATTGAGACACCCCAGCGATTTAGATTGGGTTTATTTTATTTGCTGTTAATTATTCAGATCTTAAACACACAGATAAACTCCTGCTGACCCTTCTTCTTCTTCTCCTTCTTCTTCTTATAATCTGTTAATTATTCTGATCTTTAACACAGAAAAACTCGTGCTGAAGCGACTGAGAGACGCACTATTATAAAGATGGCGTTTATTAAAGAAGAGAGAGAAGACGTGCAGATTGAAGAAGCTTTCCGAGTCAAACATGAAGATCCTGAGGAACAAACAGGTTGGTTTCATCCTCAAAGTCTTTCTTTATGCCGAGTTCACACTGCACGATTTTAGTCCGATTTTTCACTCGCCGACAAATCGCAGACAAATGCCCGAAATTGGAGGCAAATCGGTGCTCGTTCACGCGAGTGACAATCATGCAGTGTGAATTATCAAAGACGCGATCTGAGGGAATCGCTGACGCGTCGCCGACGCCCGTGAAATATTTGGCATGCTTAATATCTGGAGCTGTCGGCGATTCACAATCACGCTGTGTGAAATGAGTTCTGACTGAAAAACACATTGGCGATGAACTACAGCCAATGAGAGACCAAGATACAGGGCAGCGGGAAGTTTGGGGAGGAGTTATATGAAACGTAGTTTGCGGACCAGTGTTGCCAAATCCGCGATTGCCGCCGGTTGTTTTTTATGTCAGCAGGTTGAAGCGACCCCAATAACGTGATATTTAGGCCATGGAATGTGAATTGTACCAGGAGAACCCCGCCAAAAAAATTTGTATTTTACCCCTCGAACACGATTTTTACTGGGGGACCCCCTCGAAAGCAATTGGGCTATTTTCAGGCTAATTTTGAGTAGTAATTGGGCGGGTTTTGTAGCGAAAAAGTGATTCTCCCTGTTGTAAAGTCATGCAGTGTGTAACCTCCTGTCGTCGTTCCATAGTGCAGTGAACACAGCAACAACTGAATGCTACCCCAGATAGTCGTTCAGTGTGAAACCAACAGTGATGCGACGTCTTTGAAAATCGTGCAGTGTGAACTCGGCATAAGTCATTCTGTGTCATGAGTCTCTTTATCTCTATTTGTCTTGTTATTTTGTCACACATTAAATCATGGTAAACAATAAATAGCCAAAAAAAAAAAAGTATTTTGTGCAACATTAAACCCAATATCTACTTCTGAACTAAAAACAATTAAAATATAATTCATTTATATCACTAAATTATGCAAATATAACAAATACTTTTATTTTGCAAAAAGCAAGCTGTGAAATGTAAGTGATTAATTTCACATTTATTGTTGATAGTAGATTTTTTCCCATCTTCAAAGTCACTTAATCAGATCATTTAATCAGATCACTTAATCACATCACTTAATCCGATCATTTAATCAGATCACATAATCAGATCATGTAATCAGATCATTTAATCACATCACATAATCAGATCACATAATCAGATCATTTAATCGGATCATTTAATCAGATCACATAATCAGATCATTTAATCAGATCATTTAATCACATCACTTAATCGGATCACTTAATCGGATCATTTAATCAGATCATTTAATCACATCATTTAATCACATCACTTAATCGGATCATTTAATCAGATCACTTAATCAGATCATTTAATCGGATCATTTAATCAGATCACATAATCAGATCATTTAATCAGATCACATAATCAGATCACATAATCAGATCATTTAATCGGATCACATAATCAGATCACATAATCAGATCATTTAATCAGATCATTTAATCACATCACATAATCAGATCACATAATCAGATCATTTAATCAGATCACATAATTAGATCATTTAATCAGATCACATAATCAGATAATTTAATCACATCACATAATCAGATCACATAATCGGATCACTTAATCAGATAATTTAATCGGATCATTTAATCACATCACTTAATCGGATCATTTAATCAGATAATTTAATCACATCACTTAATCGGATCATTTAATCACATCACATAATCAGATCATTTAATCACATCACATAATCAGATAATTTAATCACATCACATAATAGGATCACTTAATCGGATCATTTAATCACTTAATCAGATCACATAATCAGATTATTTAATCACATAATCAGATCATTTAATCAAATCACATAATCAGATCACATAATCAGATCATTTAATCAGATCACATAATCGGATCATTTAATCAGATCACATAATCGGATCACTTAATCGGATCATTTAATCACATCACTTAATCGGATCATTTAATCAGATCACTTAATCACATCACTTAATCGGATCACTTAATCAGATCATTTAATCCGATCACTTAATCAGATCATTTAATCAGATCACTTCATCAGATAATTTAATCAGATCATTTAATCACATCACTTAATCGGATCATTTAATCAGATCACTTAATCACATCACTTAATCGGATCACTTAATCAGATCACTTAATCAGATCATTTAATCCGATCACTTAATCAGATCATTTAATCACATCACTTAATCACATCACATAATCAGATCACTTAATCAGATCACTTAATCGGATCATTTAATCACATACTTTAATCAGATCACTTAATCAGATCACTTAATCGGGTCATTTAATCAGATCATTTAATCAGATAATTTAATCACATCACTTAATCGGATCATTTAATCAGATCATTTAATCACATCACTTAATCGGATCACTTAATCGGATCACTTAATCGGATCATTTAACCCTCTACCGCATGGTGTAGCCATATGGCAACATACTCTTTGTGTTAATTTCCTTGCCACTGTCTCTTTAAGAGAACATTCTCGTTTTTTTTTGTTGGAAAGAGAAGACCTTAGTCTAGCCAATGATGTGCTTTGATTAAGTTATATGACATGCAGTTTCTTTTCTGTGGCGAGATTTCTGACAGACTGCCATCTCTTGTCGGTAGTTGCTGAAAGCAAACTAAAACGTCAGTAACAAACAAGGACCAGTCCGTGTCACTTCTACAAAAAAATCTAAAACATCACTGTTATGATGTTATGATGACATATTCACCTCTCAAAACATTTAATCAGATCATTTAATCAGATCACTTAATCACATCACTTAATCGGATCACTTAATCGGATCATTTAATCACATAATTTAATCAGATCACTTAATCACATCACATAATCAGATCACTTAATCAGATCACTTAATCGGATAATTTAATCAGATAATTTAATCAGATCATTTAATCACATCATTTAATCACATCACTTAATCGGATCACTTAATCGGATAATTTAATCAGATAATTTAATCACATCACATAATCAGATCATTTAATCACATCACTTAATCGGATAATTTAATCAGATCATTTAATCACATCACTCAATCGGATCACTTAATCGGATCATTTAATCAGATAATTTAATCACATCACTTAATCGGATCATTTAATCAGATCATTTAATCACATCATTTAATCACATCACTTAATCGGATCACTTAATCGGATCACTTAATCGGATCATTTAATCAGATCACTTAATCACATCACTTAATCGGATCATTTAATCAGATCACTTAATCACATCACTTAATCGGATCATTTAATCAGATCACTTAATCACATCACTTAATCGGATCACTTAATCGGATCACTTAATCGGATCACTTAATCACATCACTTAATCGGATCACTTAATCGGATCATTTAATCAGATCACTTAATCAGATAATTTAATCACATCACTTAATCACATCACAATCAGATCACTTAATCAGATCATTTAATCACATAATTTAATCAGATCACTTAATCTCATCACATAATGAGATCACTTAATCAGATCACTTAATCGGATAATTAATTTAATCAGATCATTTAATCACATCACTTAATCGGATCATTTAATCAGATCATTTAATCACATCACATAATCAGATCATTTAATCAGATCTTTTAATCACATCACATAATCAGATCATTTAGTCACATCACTTAATTGGATCACTTAATCAGATCACATAATCAGATAATTTAATCAGATCATATAATCAGATCATTTAATCACATCACATAATCAGATCATTTAATCACATCAATTAATCATATAATTTAATCAGATCATTTAATCAGATCACTTAATCAGATCACTTAATCCAGTCATTTAATCAGATCACTTAATCAGATCATTTAATCACATCACATAATCAGATAATTTAATCACATCACATAATCAGATCACCTAATCAGATTAGGGTCTTGTAATCATTACTGGACTCAACCAGAGGTCCTCGGCTCAAATTTTTGATATTGTGAATATTTTTTTTCTGGTGAAAGAAATACCTAAATGAAGAAGAAAACCAAAATAATAAATGTCACGGATGTATCTTTACAGAGTAATCCACTCTTTTTGTAGAGGAGTGTCAAAATGACAATTTTCCCCTGAGATTTAGAGTCAGATTACAGCGGTGTGAAAATGACTCCAGAGAGATGCTGTTGTTTTCACACGGAGAGTGTCAGTGAAATCTGGTGACTTCTGCAATCTCTCTTGCTGTATATGTGCCAGTGGTGACTGTTCAAAATATCTTACTGCCCTTTTAGATATTAGGTCTTAACAAACGTTCCTTTTGGCAACATCATTTTTAAAGCCCTCGATGGTTCAGTTCTAGAGAGACTGTGATCTAAATACAGCTCCAAGTCTTGTTTATTTCTATCAAAACAACTGCATTGAACTAACCTGAGTGCTGTAAATATTATTTTCTTTCCCCGAAGTTTGCATGCCTGCAACTGAGAAAGTATTAAAATGATCTCAATATGATTATAAATTCTGGCTCCTAACAAACTTTTCTTTTGAAATCTTAATTTTCAAGACCCTGTATGGTTCAGTCCCATTGATATAGGGATCTCAAAGCAGCTCCTTGTTCAAATAGTTTACATTTGACCCTTTTTCAGTGATTGAAAACCAAATGTGCTTTACTTCGCACACAGCTTATACTGATTGAATTTAAAGAGGAATGTCTGAAGAATACATTTTCAACTGTTACAGTCAACAGATTTAACTAATAGAGCTACCGATCTCTGTGTAAAAATAACATGATGCTGTCATCTTTCTAAAGCTGGGCTCACACTGCGATTTTTTTAAAAGTCCTTTAGGATTGTACTTTTCAAGACAAGTAAAACTAAAGCCGGGCTCACACTGTGCGATTTTTTTTATTTTTTTTTTAAGTCCTTCAGTCCTGTTGTACTTGTCAGACTGTACGAACATTATCATCATGTCACACTGGGATCTCAGTTGTCATTAATATCAGACTGTATGACAGTCGAGACGCGTTAAAAACGGGTGCGCGCAAGAAAACTTGTCCGGAGTTCTACATTATCAACCCATACACGTTCAGTGACTGCGAGCTGCATTGCACGCAGGGCTGTAATGTTGGATATCATTAAAAGTATATGAATGGCGGCAATACCGGCGTATTTATGCAGAATAGTGCAAGCAGCACTACACACCCACATGAAAACAGCAGCGCAACCAGTGTTTATCATAGCTAAGGCAACGATTCATATGAATTCCATGAGCGGAGGACGAGAGCGCCGGAGTTTATGTGGTTAGAAGAAATCTCTAGCATTAATTCTGATCATGGCTTGTCTTGAAAAACGAAGACAGTTTGACGTTCGTCGTAGGAGAGAAATCACACTGCAAGACTGTGCGCCAAATCTTCTGACACTGCCAGAAGTTAATCGGAGGTAAAATTTGATCGCAACGGCCATTAATCGGCTGTCGGTCAACATGTCAAACTAACGATCAAAGATTTTAAAATGACAGATTTTAGCCTAGGATTATAGGAATCTTTTAGGATTTGCATGTTGGCTATCATAAAAAGTATATAAATGGCAGCAATACCGGTTTATTTAAGAAGAATAGTGTAAGCAGCACTACACACCCACATAAAAACAGCGGCATATAGCAAAGGCAACAAATCATATATGAATTCCGTGAGCAGTGGCCGGGAGTGCCAGACTTTATGGCGGATAGAAGAAATCTCTAGCATTAATTCTGATCATGGCTTGTCTTGAAAAACGAAGACAGTTTGACGTTCGTCGTAGGAGAGAAATCACACTGCAAGACTGTGCGCCAAATCTTCTGACACTGCCAGAAGTTAATCGGAGGTAAAATTTGATCGCAACGGCCATTAATCGGCTGTCGGTCAACATGTCAAACTAACGATCAAAGATTTTAAAATGACAGATTTTAGCCTAGGATTATAGGAATCTTTTAGGATTTTCAAAATTAGTCTCAGACGAACAAATCGTGGCCAAAATCACACAGTGTGAGCCGGGCTTAAAGTCTTTAATTTGGCTCTGAATCTCAGGTGAAAATTGTCGTTATGCAGACTAATAGAATACTAGAAAAATAATCATATATAAATATATTAGAATTCCATTCCAGTTATTTGTAAAAGTTAAGCCTAGTAAATAATCTTAAAGGTGAGGTAAGCGATTTTTCAAAAACACTTTAGAAAACTGATTCGGGCCGAGAGCTATCAAAATAGGGGCGAGACCCTTTTGGGGTAGGGGCGTGTTTGTTTTGGTGATTTTAAATATCAACATTGGCTACCAGAAATCGCTTACCCCACCTTTAGGTGTCTTGCTGTACATTGCTCTTCTTGTTATGGTGGAGCCGTTGCTTACACAGTACATCTGTACTTTACTAGAGAACCGCATTTGATTCCAAATTGTCATCACACAGTAAAAGTCAAATATGAATTTTTATAAACTTGTAGCTTAAGTTCAGGTAAATGTTTAATTGTCTATCTGACTAATTAAATAAAAATGTGTGACTGTGCAAATCCATGAAAATGATTTACAACAAGTGCAAACAATTAATGAATCGAGATTTTTATCACAACATGTTGTTTATTATCATGCATAAATCTCAATTTTTACACTGAAATGTAATATACAGTCAGTAATGCATGTACAACAATGTGTGTAGTTCTGATCTACTGTCTTAACATAATATAACGTATTAATCAATTTAAGAGTAGGTTGTATTCTGTTCATAAAAAAAAAACCCCAGCATGATTGTGCATACATAACACTGATACTAGTCACTAAAAATGTAATTAATTTGTTGAAATCTGAAAGCCATAGAAAGAATACCTTTTTATTTATTAAAATATTTATTAAAAAAAGTGTTATATCATCATCATACACTGCAGTCACAAGTCACATTATAAGTCTATTTATTGAAACTCAGAAGCCATAGAAAGAACATATTTTATTTTCCTTAAACAACATGCAATATAATACAATAATTTAAATTATTATTATTACAATTAAATTAAATTATATCAATATAAGGAATATCGTAACATATTAGTCATTACAGTTTAAGTAGGTAGGGTCAGAATTTGGCGTAAAGAACATGAAAGCATGGATCCATCCTGCCTTGTCTCAACAGTTCAGGCTGGTGGTGGTGGTGTAATGGTGTGGGGGATATTTTCTTGGCACACTTTGGGCCCCTTAGTACCAATTGAGCATCGTTTAAACGCCACAGCCTACCTGAGTATTGTTGCTGACCATGTCCATCCCTTTATGACTACAGTGTATCCATCTTCTGATGGCTACTTCCAGCAGGATAATGCACCATGTCACAAAGCTCAAATCATCTCAGACTGGTTTCTTGAACATGACAATGAGTTCACTTTACTCAAATGGCAGTCACCAGATCTCAATCCAATAGAGCACCTTTGGGATGTGGCGGAACGGGAGATTCGCATCATGGATGTGCAGCCGACAAATCTGCAGCAACCGCGTGATGCTATCATGTCAATATGGACCAAAATCTCTGAGGAATGTTTCCAACACCTTGTTGAATCTATGCCACGAAGAATTAAGGCAGTTCTGAAGGCAAAAGGGGGTCCAACCCGGTACTAGCAAGGTGTACCTAATAAAGTGGCCAGTGAGTGTATATAAATAGACAAAAATTGTATGTACAGGTGTGCTACAGATGAAATAAGATGTAGGAATGGACTAAGATGGGTGGTATCAAATAAATATAAGTGCTATTGCACAATGGGAAGAGCATTTAACTGTTCATGAGGTGGATTTCCTGGGGGAAGAAACTGTTCTTGTGCCTGGCAGTCCTGGTGCTCTGTAGCGCCGACCCGACGGCAAAAGTTCAAAAAGGAGATGGCTTGGATGTGAGGGATCCCTTTTCCTCACTCTGGATGTATACAGTTCTTGAAGGGTGGGCAGGGGAGCACCACTAATCCTCTCAGCAGTCTGCACCGTTTTCTGTAGTCTTCTGATGTCTGATTTTGTAGCTGAGCCAAACCAGACAGTTATTGAAGTGCACAGAACAGACTCAATGACGGCTGAGTAGAACTGTGTGAGCAGCTCCTGTGGCAGGTTGAACTTCCTCAGCTGGCGAAGGAAGTACAATCTCTGTTGGGCCTTTTTCACAATACAGTCTATGTGAGTGTCCCACTACGAGTCACTAGGTATCATCATCGTACAGTCTGCATACATGTCGTACCCAAGTTTGTTAGAACCAAAGAAAGAAAACATCAATATTTGTAGACAATACACAATATTACATATCTTTTAATAAATAGTAATGGGACACACATTTGCTAGTAGTAATGCTGTAAATCACAGAAATCGCCACGATTGTTTCACAATGGCAATCTTTCGTCTGGGACAGCCCAAAATCGTGCAGTGTGTCCTGGGCTTAAGGCAGTGCTCCTCAACCCTCTTCCTGCGTCTCCATGATCAACACACACCTGATTCAGGTCATCAGCTCATTAGTAGAGACTACAAGAGCTGAAATGGGTGTGTCAGACAAAGGAGACATGCTAAATGTGCAGTGATGCATTGAGAACCACTGGCCTAAGATTTCCTTTTCCCTGAAAACATTGAAGACCCCTGGACTAAAGTAAAGCACCACACAACAAATAACTGGGCTCATTTTTTATTAGCCTAATAAAACACTTTCAGCTTTTGATAGGCAGCAGCGGAACATACAAAAACATTTTAAAATGTATTTGCAATGACACACAATTATCAAATAACAATAACAGTTTTTTCAAAACGCTGTGATAACACATTTCTTAGTAGTATCTTGTTTAGTTTGTGCAGGAAGAAGTGCTTTATCTCTGATAGGAAAGCTTACTTTGACCCGGGAGAGCAGATCAGGTGCCAGATTTGTGCCCGTTGTATACCAATAATTTTGTGTGTTTTTGCAACGTAGAAAGTTTTTCCACTTTTTTAGTAGCTCCTGGGAAATTTGTCAGAAAATCAGACTTGCCTTGTTTTGGTTTTGTATAGTAAAAACCTACTTTGATGTTTTCGGGATCTGCGGTATATTTTTTATCTCCCAGTTCCACCCGCAGCAAAGGTAAAACTGCCTGATCCCGCTGGTTTCATGGGATCCCAGTCCAATGCTGTACTGTGGGTTTTTATTAGAGATGCGCCGATGTATCAGCCATGGTCAGTATCTGCCGATAAAAGCAATGTTTTTTCACTATCGGCCGATTATTCAATATCAGGGCCGTTTATATCCTGTCAATCAAAAGGTGGTGGAAAAATGTGTCAGACTGCAGCTCATACTGTGTGTGAAGAAAATGCCTCATGTTTAAATCAGGGCTGTCAAAATTAATGTGACAATAAGGCATTAACAGTTAAAAACAGCGCCATAAAAGCAGGCTCTATTTGACCCTATGAGTCACCCGTAGTTCAAGCCAGGGTTGCCAGATCCGCATTTTTCTCTACACTGAACATTATTTGTACTGCACCTTCTATTCAATATTCGCAAATAGCTTTGTGCTCTCTTACTTCTGCTAAAAGAAACAGTCTCATCTTTCAAATTCTGTCCATTCTATCATGAAATTCAAACAATGAATGACGTTTTGACACTTTGAAGTATAACGTGACAGATCTCTGTAGCAGCTTAAGTTTAAGCAGCAGCGTGGAGCACAAGTCTCTTTCAATTTAATACAAGTTATAGCACAAAATAAACATGAATGAACATCAAGATACATTACAACTTACCGAAATGTATCACGTCTCATGTATTCACTCAATAAGTGTTTCATCCGCGGAAAGACGTCAATAAAAGAGCTTGTGAGCAATATGTCACTTAACGTTGTATTTACCTAAGTAAAGTTATCCACTGATCACATTTTATTAGTTGCGTATAAAAATATATATAAAAAAACACTAAAGATGAGCCTATTTACACTGAACAAAATTATAAACGCAACACTTTTGTTTTTGCCACAGATTTAGACAGATTTGTGAACAATATTTGAGAGAAATAGGCCTTTTGTGTGCATAGAAAAAGTCTTAGATCTTTGAGTTCAGCTCATGAAAAATGGGGACAAAAACAAAAGTGTTGCATTTATAATTTTGTTCAGTATACTTATAGTTATATATGTTTGAATACATCTGGCATGAAGCATGTGCAAATGAGTTGTATACAGACATTTAAATTTTTATATGAGTGTAATTATGATAACTAAAAATAAGTAGCAGTTCAATATAATAGCTGTTGTTAATTTTAACCGTTAATATTATAGTAATGTGCCAAATGAGAGGGTTCCCTGTATAGTTTACAGCATTGGTTACTGGATTTTTTTACTTAAGAAAATCAGCATCGGTATCGGCAGATATCTTTCTGGATAATCGGCTATTGCTATTGGTGCATCTCTAGTTTTTATAAATGGTTTGGTAACTGCCATCTTTAAAGTATTTGGGACGTGTCCTTTTTCATTTGTTTAGTGTGTATAGGATCTAGCATATATATTGTTGGATTTGATGTTTTACTGTCTGAAGGCTTTCATGTCTTAGTGCTGTTACACTGGTGTTCACTTGTTTTTGTTTCTGTTCACCCTAGACCTGATGCCACTGAAAGAGGAGAGTCAAGAACTGAATGAAATGGAAGAGAAAGATCAGTATGAGAAATATCATGATTTCATGGGTGGAGAGAATTCTTTTAGCTACTCAGAGACTTACAAAACAGAAACTAGAAGCCTTAAAGTTCAGATGAGAGTTCACACTGGAGAGAAGCCTTTCACCTGTCAACACTGTGCAAAGGGATTCAGTCGAAAAGACAGCCTTAAAGGCCACTTGAAAATCCACACTGGAGAGAATCTGATCATATGCCATCAGTGTGGAAGGAGTTTTACACAGAAAAAAAACCTTAATGCCCACATGAGAATTCACGCTGGAGAGAAGCCTTACTCCTGCAAACTGTGTGGAAAGAGCTTCTCACGAAAAGAAAGCTTTAAGACCCATATGACAGTTCACACTGGAGAGAAGCCTTTCACCTGTCAACACTGTGGAAAGGGATTCAGTCGAAGTGAAAGCCTTAAAGGCCACTTAAACATCCATACTGGAGAGAAGCCTTTCATTTGTCTTCAGTGTGGAAAGAGTTTTACACAGAAAACAACCCTTAAAGCCCACGTGAAAATTCACACTGGAGAGAAACCTTACACCTGCAAACTGTGTGGGAAGAGCTTCTCAATTAAAGGAAATCTTATGACTCACATGAGAATTCACACTGGAGAGAAGCCGTTTGTATGTGATCAGTGTGGAAAGTGTTTCAGATATAAAGCACATCTTAATAATCACATGAGGATTCACTCGGGAGAGAACTGTTTTGAATGTCATCAGTGTGGAAAGAGTTTCTCACACAGAGATAACTTTGAGAGTCACATAAGAATTCACACTGGAGAGAAACCTTTCACCTGCCCTCAGTGTGGAAAGAGTTTCATGGCTAAAGGAAACCTTAATATTCACATGAGAGTTCACACTGGAGAGAAACCTTACAAGTGTCTTCAGTGTGAAAAGAGTTTCACATATCACACAGAACTGAAACGGCATTTGCAAAGTCATTCCGGAAAGAAACTGCCATTGTCCTCAGTGTGATGAGGTTTAGAAAAAGAAGCGATTTCAACAATCATCTGTGCATTCACTCTGGAGAAAGACAATTCGATTGGGATCAGTCCAATAAAAATAAATCACACTTTTACATACATGAATGTCATGTAAATGTCAGACCCTGAAACATATCCACGTTTAAGTGTTGATTTAAAAAATGTATGACGTTAGCATTAAATGTTTATTGTTGCTTAAAAGCAGAGGCTCTGTTCTTTCTTTTGATACACTGTATGTTCAGATATTGATACAACAAAATATTCTGGGGGCTATTTTTTATTTATTTATTTTAATTTTTTGTGAAAATGGTCAAAAATCCTGTCACTGGCTGGCAACTTGAAAAAAAAAATGCTGGCAAGGAAAGAGTTAAAGTTCAAACACTTAGATAGGAACACAATAGTATACTTAAAATGCAAAACTAATTTATAAATAATAAACTGTAAGTTTAATGTTGTTCACTTAAAAATATCTTACAAGTTAACTTGCAATATGAAACTACTAAACTAGTAGTTTAATGAGAATATACTTCAAAGTTTACTTTCATAAACTAAAAATGTGCTACAAATATTTAACTAGTAAGCTATCGGTCATGTGTGCTGAATCAAAGCACATGCCAAAGGAGTAGAATCAGGAGTCTTAATAAATAAATAAAAATCCACTAAGAGAAAACGCAGGAGTAAATGTGGCACAAATGATAAACACAATCAATTCTGGACCAAGGACCTGAAGCAGACACAGGACTTCAATAACTAGGAGAAACGTAATCAAGGAAACACAGAACAGATGTGTCAAGTCAAGTCACCTTTATTTATATAGCGCTTTTAACTATACAGATTGTGTCAAAGCAACTGAACAGCATTAATTAGGAAAATAGTGTCAATAATGCAAAATGACAATAGTAAACACTAATTTTTCAGTTAAAGGCAGTTAAAATCCTTGAGAGAAACCAGGCTCAGTCGGGTGGCCAGTTCTCCTCTGGCCAGATGAAACCAGCAGTTCAGTTCCAGGCTGCAGCAAAGTCACATTGTGCAGAGGACTCAACTGGCTCCATATTTTACTGGTGATAATTGAGATGACTCCCCATCATCTGAGGTCCTTTGAGGGGTTGGCATCATCTCTTCTCATTTTCTAAAATTTTAGACATAAAAGGAAGATTTGAGATGGGTCTGTAATTTGCCAGTTCACCATGATCTAGTTGTGGTTTCTTAATAATAGGCTTAATAACCTTCAAAAAAAAGTTTATTTAGCTCTTCCTGTCCTATAGTTGTAAAGCACTGCAGTTTATCTTTTGGTGCGATGAATGAAGCTGAAGTATTATACACTGTAGAATCTACATTTGCTATTGTATTTCTGATGTTATCTATTTTATCAGTGAAGAAATTCATAAAGTCATTACTATTAAACTGTGAGGGAATATTTAGATCGGGTGGCGTCTGGTTATTTGTTAATCTAGCCACTGTGCTAAATCAAAACCTTGGATTGTTTTGGTTATTTTCTATGAGTGTAACAGGTATGGAAAGTAATATGTTCATTTCATATGTAGAATTACACAAAAATGTTCACGATGTATATGCTTGTTTGTGTGTGTGCACCTTCCCCTTTAAATTTCTGACAGCAGTGTTAATCTTAATTTCCTGTCTTTGCAACTCCTCTTCCCTTTCGGCACTGTCTCTGCATGGGAGAGGTGGGTTTTTAATGAGCTCTGATTAATCTAATTTAATCTTTGCTTAAAATCACTTTTATACTCTGTTTAAATCATATTTGTGACATTATTTTACGTGTATATTTGATTATTTCTGTATTTTCATTAAGTTTGATCAGTTTTCTGTCGATCGATGCACTTGAAGCACGTGCTAATTGCGTTGCACTTTACATTCATTTAACAGAAAGGACAAGAAGGGCGAAAACACACTGTAAAGACTGTTTTGTGTTTTATCAGTTATGCTGTTTTGTCACTCGTTGTTAAATTAATTTTGTATGAAAGTTTTATACCATTTTCTCTGCCCTTTCTGCACTGTCTCTGCATGGGAGAGAAAAGACAAGAAGGGCGAAAACACACTGTAAAGACTGTTTTATGTTTTATCAGTAAAAGAAGAGTCGAACCGTCAGCTGATGTCCGTCTGGTTACTCATTAAAAAAAAACACAGCGCAGATAACGTTACATGGGTTTGCGGATATGCTCGGCCCTGGCAGCTTTTAGAGCCTGTCTATAGCTGGACATACTGTTTTTCCACGCAATTCTAAAAACTTCCAAGTTAGTTTTTCTCCATTTGCGCTCAAGACTACGAGTTTCTTTCTTGAGAGAGTGGGTATTACTGTTGTACCATGGCGCAGTACGTTTTTCTCTAACCTTTTTCAATTTGATGGGGGCAACAGCTTCTAATGTATTAGAGAAGATAGTGCCCATGTTGCTAGT
>NW_015539894.1:575598-575775 GCF_001515605.1 Sinocyclocheilus anshuiensis | reverse complement strand
ATTTCATTTACAATAACTGCTTTGGGTGAGAGTGATCTAATGTTTAGGAGCCCAAACTTTAAAAATTGTTTTTGTACAATTACTAACCCTAACCTAACCCTGGTTTTTGGGGCAGACCTGACCTGTTGAAAAGAGATGGTCTTCATCCCTCCTGGGGTGGTGCCGCTCTTCTCTCTA
>NW_015539894.1:574866-575299 GCF_001515605.1 Sinocyclocheilus anshuiensis | reverse complement strand
TGTTAGCTTTCACTGTTATGCTGATGATACTCAGCTCTATATTTCTTCGCAGCCCGGCGAAACATACCAATTTGAAAAACTTGCGGAATGCATAGTCAATATAAAAAAACTGGATGATGAGTAATTTCTTACTGCTAAATTCTGAAAAAACAGGTGTTAATTATAGGACCTAAAAACTCTGCATGTAATGTGGTGGCTTCTGCCGCTGCTGTGAAAATACATGCAGGCAAATACACATGATTATAATAGTAGAATAATGTAATACATAAATGGCTATATTCACATTGATTATACTTAATTGATTATACTTATACTTAATCCCATTGATTAGTTTATATTTTGATTAATAAAAATCTTCCACAGTAATAACCTAGAACACTGTCTAAGACTTGATGGCTGCTCTGTCAATTCTTCGTCATCAGTTAGGAACCTA
>NW_015539894.1:572574-574166 GCF_001515605.1 Sinocyclocheilus anshuiensis | reverse complement strand
CACTATTTAAACTGAACTGAGCTGGACAATGACATCACTGAATTCAATGATGAACTGTCTTTAACTGAAAACTGAGTGTTTACTATTGTCCTTCTGCATTATTGACACACTATTTTCCTAATTAATGCTGTTCAGTCGCTTTGACACAATCTGTATTGTTAAAAGCGCTATATAAATAAAGGTGACTTGACTTGACTTACACGTTTTCCATTCAGAAAGTCAAAATCAATTGTTTTAAACTCACCATCAGTAGACTTGGTCGGCATTACTGGGAACTCCCACGAAAACATCATATCTGTTTATGCCACGGAGGACAACAAACTATTTGAATTAATTACACTGTTGACCCATCCCTTACACCTTAACCCACTCTTAAACCTACCCATACCACCAAACCTGTCCCTAACCTTACCCGTATCCCACCTCAATAGCAGCAAAAGTGTTTTGCAATACAATATGAATACAATAAGTACATTTAACTTATTTTTTGATGTAAATACATAGTAGTTAAGGCCACTTAATATAAAGTGGGACCACCTATTAAAACATTTATTTGTTATTATTATTATAGACAATCCCTTTCGAAAATTAACCATGGTTTGACTGTAGGAAAAGTATAGTAACCATGTTTTTTTGGCGTATTTATTATCATTGCAATATGTATACCACATAACGTTGCGTTTCAAGGCATTTGAGATGTTACCTATGTTTTGTCAATATACCAATAAAAAGTATGACAGGCTTTTCCCCAGATCTTTATCACTTTAATAAAATTATGCAAAACAAAATGACAAATGTTTACTTTTTAGAATAATGCTGCGTTTCAAGGCACTTCAGGGGACCTTTAACAAATGCTTTGTAGTTGGTGTTATAATTACTATCACTTCACACTTGCTTACATTTAGATTAGGGTGACCAGACAGTACCGGGGACAGTCCCGGTTTTTGGTGTCCTGTCCGTTTTACAGCACGTTCAAATCAACGACTACTTTCACCAGCAGAGGGCGCTGTGAGCTATACTGATTACTAGTCGTGCGCCGCTAATGTAGCCATGAAGAACTTGGACTAGAGCAGAGCGCTATGATCATCAATTATCAAAAGAGACACACCGTTATTGGTTTCAAGGTAGTCACATACTAACTATATACATGTTAAAACAAAGTAATACCGTTTGTGTGCAGAAAAGAAACAAATAAACTAAACAATTACACTTGCAGAAAGCACATACTTTGTGGTCAAAATTAGCCTAAAATTCAAAATAGTAAGCCTGATTTTCATTTAAAATGTAAAAAGTTGTAATTACTCAGTTTGTGAAAATGTTTTATTTTTAATGTGTTTTTGTAAAGTCATGATTCTGTTATAATCCTGTTTTGATTGGTTTACTATTTGCAATAGTTACTATTTACTTTTCATAGTGTGATTTTTGGAGAATTGTAGTCCTGTTAATAAACTAGGGTAAGTTTGATCCTTAAACATCATTGTAATTACTCATTATGATATTAACATATGGAAACCAAAACAATTTAAAAAACAATTATATAAATATTATATACTTTCCCAGTTTTTAAATTACTTTTTTTTTTTTTTTTTTTT
>NW_015539894.1:564450-572504 GCF_001515605.1 Sinocyclocheilus anshuiensis | reverse complement strand
TTTGATCCTTAAACATCATTGTAATTACTAATTATGATATTAATATATGGAAACCAAAACAATTAAAAAACACAAATATATTGTCCCTGTTTTTTAATTTTGTAGATAATCACAAGTGAGATTTCAGTGATATTTTGATCACTGAACTAGGAAATGTCCCTGGTTTTCATTTCAGAAATCTGGTCACCTTAATTTAGATATAAGCCAGAAGTTTTTGAAAAAAAATCTCAGTGGTATTGATAGATTTGGGAATCTGCGATTTATCCTTTGGTCAATCTTCAATCTTATCACTTGTATATGTTTTCGATTAAAACTCATTATTTTGAGCGTGTGAACAGGACTTTTATTTTGGTGTGCGACATGACATCATAAGTCTGCGCCGTGCTCCTGCATCTGTGATTCTGCTGAAGAAAGGTTTGTTTTTAATCCTTTAAAGAGTTTAAATCAATGCAGCCAGGTTTAGACAGTTTATAGTGAAGTTTTTAATGAAATAATTATTTCCGAATGTAGCATTGTGATGTGTCTAATACTGTTAAGGAACAGTTTTGTGTGAGTAACACACAGGTCACAGAAAAGATGCGTCTGATTTCGCTCCCTATCTAGTGAAGCAGTTCAGTGTTTTTGTCTAATCATGTGATTTAAGTGCATTAACTCTCACTCTGACTGTCTCCCTTACCAGTGTGCTGACTACTGAACTAGGGAGCTGATTGAGACACCCCAGAGATCTAGTTTGGGTTTATTATCTGGAACAGGATGCACCCCTGATCTATAACAATACATCTGTTTCACTTTAAATACTTTTCAGCTACTATAACTTAAGTCTTTGGGAAAAACAGTTATTATACATCTGAAATGGATGCAGTCACCACATAACTAATGTCTGTATTGTCAATAATGTACAGTAGTCAAAGGGATTTCAAATCAATTTATTAAATACAAAATAGAAAACATTAAATTCAGGTTAATACAGCTACATATAGCCAAAAATGTAAATACACAAAAAAGCAAACAAAGCATTGTAAGACTGTAGGATTTCGTCATGTGAAAGTTGATGTGAGTGAAAGTCTCATCTGTAGTGCATCAATGTCCAAACACTGTCCAAAGCTGAAGTTGACTGATAGCAAATTAATAATACAACCTCTTGTAATGAAAACACACCACACTCTCAAACACCAGTCTCTTCCTAACCAGGAACAGTCAAAAATAGTCCAGACTATAGTCTCACGTCGAAAATAACTTTAAATCCATATTCAAACTGGACCATGATGTGGTGTCCTCACCAATAAAGAGTCCTTCTAAAATGCATAATTTTAGAAGGACTCTTTATTGGTGAGGACACCACATTATGGTCCAGTATGAATGTCTTAAACTCTTAGCATCAATCCAAACATAGGCCATACATACATGTACCATCTCTGCAAAAAACATCAGCAATGTGCACATTTAAATCCTCCTTAACTCCTTTAGACTGGGCTTGAAATGACACATTTCCCAACCAGGACACAGCACAATGTTTTCAGCAGGTGAGCCATGCTGGCTACCGCTGCTTGCTGTTGCTAACTCCCTTCTTCTTCTTCTCCTTCTTCTTCTTATAATCTGTTAATTATTCTGATCTTTAACACAGAAAAACTCGTGCTGAAGCGACTGAGAGACGCACTATTATAAAGATGGCGTTTATTAAAGAGGAGAGTGAAGACATGAAGATTGAAGAAGCTTTCAGAGTCAAACATGAAGATACTGAGGAACAAACAGGTTGGTTTCATTCTCAAAGTCTTTCTTCAGTCATTCTGTGTCATGAGTCTCTTTTAAACAATGTGGGTCATTCCTGCCTTTCTCACATCATCAAACACTGTTTTTTTAAAGTTCCCCTATTAGGCCATATTCAAGGTTCCTAACATTGTTTTGGGAGTCTCCTACAACAGGTTTACATGCATGCAATGCAAGGTCAAAAAACACTTGTTTTCTCAAAATATACTTTTAATTTCACCGCATTTCTCAATGATTCGTAAACGATTCGTTCAAAGCAGTTGTGAGATTCAGTCTCTCTAAACCCCTCCTGACCTGATTGGTCAGATGGCCCAGTCCTTTCTTAATTGGTGTACCGCGTGTTTTGGAGAAGTTTGTGAGGATAACTGCTGTTTATGTGCATCAGACGCTCTAAACACAGGCACATTTGCGTCTTCTGACACTGTTCACTGATGATGTCGAGCCGCCTTCAGATCGCTGGGTTTCCACGCAATCAGAATGTTTTTTTTCTCCATTTCATCAGAATTTTTACATTTTTCATTTTTTTTGGGTGTTTTTAGCAATTTTGAATGGATCCGTATAGTAGTTTATATGCAGTCCTTTGGCATCGCCTTGTGTTATTGTTTGGTATGGCAGGTTGACTTGTGCTTATTTGTTAAAAGTTACTGTATAATTGAGATTTACATACTCTTAAGTACTTTTAAGTTGTACAGAATATCTGCAGTGACATTTTTGCGAAGTATGTTTGCAGAAAAAGAACACTGAATGTTTAAATCTAACCCACGAAAATGGATTCTTGAGAAGGTGTTAAGACGCTCTTCTGAGTGTTCAGCCTGAGACCAATGAGGAACCGCTTGTGTACAAAACCCCTTTGTAGAGGGAAAAATTCTGACGGCGCAGGTCCAAAATGGGGCGCAAACCCCCGTCCTTCTTTGGAACGAGGAAGTAGCGGCTAAAGTCCGAACCTCCTCTACCGCTTCCTTTAGGAGGAGAGTCGTCACTTCCTGCTCCAGGACAGTAGCCTCTAGGGCAGGGGTTCCCAAACTTTTCCATTCCATGACCCACCGAGACCAGTGTAATCTATTTCACGACCCACCAAAATATTTGAGATCAAATATCAATTGACATTACTTTAAGCTTAAGCTTAATTAAAAGTTTAATATGGCAGAAATGAAGTATTTAAGAAAAATAACCATATTATTGTATAGTACAACTGTAAAATGCGACCACTAATATTTTTATTTTAAGTTTTAATTGAAGTTAAAATAGGGCCTTTCGCACCGCTTTAGTTCCAGACCAGATGTGTACCTTTCGTAGTCTTAACTTGAACAGGAACAATTGACAAAGTACGCTCATTCTCACAGATATTCTTGTCTGTCCTTTTCTGCACAGACTAGTGCACTTGTAACAGACTGTCTGTCACAGCTATCTGGGTTGTCTTCTGGAAGACATGCAGTTTCCTTTGGCTTCATATGCAGTATGGTTGGATGAGGCAAAGAGCATTCGCTGCAACTCATTCTATCCTTGCATTGTTTGCTCATGTGACCATGCTTTAAACAGGCGAAACACAAGCCTTTGCTACGCAAAAAGTAAATTTTCTCCTGATGTGTCTTACTTCTCAACCTTTTACACAATTCTAGGTTGTGCTGCTGTCCTTTACAAAAGACACATGGTTTCTTCTGGCTGTTGGCATGTGTATTTTGCAATCTTTGAACTGAAAGTTTGTCATAGTCTTCAGCCTTTTTGTCAATTGGTACAGCACTAGTCGTGAAGACCCTTTTTGTTACATCCTTTTTATAAGTGCTTGATTCTGCATGTAACTTAGCTGGTCCTTTAGTTGTTGAACTTTCCTTTATGTCTCCAAACACTGGATGAAGAGAAATCCTTGCTTGCTTGTTAATGAAATCAACTAAATTTTTGAACTTCACTCTAGCATTTTGCTTCTCTTGAATTCCACATGCCACCGATCGCCATTTATCTCTTAATTTGTATGGAAGTTTCACCGCAATGGCTCTTAAATTTGCTGCGTTATCCATCTCTTCCATGTAACTTATATCTGTCATTGCATTGCAGCCAGTGTAGAGCTTTGTTCATGTATGCGACTGCAATCTGATACTCGTTTCCAAAATGCTCTCTCAGAAGTTGCTTTGCCTTTAGATAGCCTTCTGCTGGGTTCATATGAAGACAGCTACGAACCAGTTCCTTAGGCTTTCCAGTCGTGTACTGTTCCATAAAGTACAAATGGTCCTTATCGTTATCAGTACGATCTTCAACTCCATGTTCGAAGGCCCGAATGAACAGCTTATAATCGAGAGGATCTCCTTTGAAAGTGGGTATGTCAATTGAAGGCAGCATGGACATTTTCTGATGCTTCACTAAGCACTCAGCGATATTGGCTTGTCGCTCCACAGCATTGCATAAAGTATCAACTACGTTTCCCTCTCTACTTGAATAAGGCTCGTTTGGGACTGTGTTATTAGTTGATTGTGGCCTAAGAGATTGAAACACATCCTCATGAGGTGTTATGCTACCTGATTCCAGATCTACTTCTTTGTGACTTACCGCTGAAGACCGACAGCTCTCATACTGCTTTATAACTTTAATCTTTGCATCTGACCCTGCTAGGGCAACTTCTAGCTCAAATTATTCTCTTTTAGCCTTTAGTTCAGCCTCTTGTCGTTCAATATCTTGTTTCTTCTTCAGAGCAGCATGTTTA
The DNA here is from genome assembly GCF_001515605.1 of Sinocyclocheilus anshuiensis. NCBI lineage: Eukaryota > Metazoa > Chordata > Actinopteri > Cypriniformes > Cyprinidae > Sinocyclocheilus > Sinocyclocheilus anshuiensis. The sequence goes on along the minus strand of NW_015539894.1, from coordinate 568,042 downwards.
ACAAGTAGTGCAGCTCTTTCTGCTTCAGCAGACATACGTGCAGAATAAGTTGTGGAAGCTGTAGACCTGCCGTCTATTGACCCATGTTTCTTATGCTTCTTACTTGAAGTCAGAAGAAATGCTATCATCAGGATTTATTTCTAGATCACACTGTACTAATTGCGCAACATTTTCTGCAACTTGTTTCACCCACTTGTTAACTGCAGTAATGAACATTTCACATGAGCACAATGTTGGTCCTTTGCATAATCTTCTGTTTCTAATTTAGTTCGAACAGTGTCAACATGTGCAGCATCATCCATATGTTGTTCAATTTCCTTAGATTTGCTTGTGAGCTGAGCTAGTTTAGCCTTCCTTGATTGCACAAGCCTTTGCAATTTTTCTTCATCTGCTTTCTCTGTCATTTTTACCTGCCTTTTATTAGGCCTACTAATGCCATCCTCCGTTGTCTTCGTGCTATCATCCATTCTCTCATTTCAAGCATCAAACCAGTGAATCGTTATTTATATTCAGTGCCACGTTTATTTATTTATTACCTCAGAATCAGAAATCTTGTCTGCAGAAAGAGCGCTGTTAGATCGCATGTAGATAACCGACTAAATAATCCTAGAACGTCATTTTCCAAAGAAACTCCACATGGCATTTACTCGAAGATCCATTGTTCCTAAAAACATGCATAAATCTTCGCGTGAAACACGTCCTTATCCGTCAGGAGTAAGTTTTCTTTACTAATGTGAGTCCACATCAGTTTCACTTTAAGTTTTACTCGCTCTGTGTCCAATAAAGCAGTCCATGTACTCCGTTTTTCTAGTTCAATATACTGCTTTAATCTTGACTAAAAGACAAATTAAACAAATGAAATAAAAGAAACAAAATATAATCTTACATCTTAAATATCACGGATGCGGTAAAGAAAACTGTGTGACTCCGCTGTATTCCAAAGAACGCACTGCTGCCTGACTTAACAGACGCGATTCTTAAAGAGCCAGTACACAATTTCAACACAGCACACATTTTCAATGTAAAATACAGAATATTTGTCTAAATTGTACACGTGAATAAAGTAAGTTTACAAGTGCAAACAATCCAAATCAAAATATTCAAAGCTGAAATGGAAAGGAAGTCACATTTCAGTTGAGGATTTGAAGGATGCTGAGCTTGAAATAGTGAAGTACTGTCATAAGGACCTTTCGCACCGCTTTAGTTCCAGCACTAAATGTACAGTACTAAAGTACTGGGACGATTTTGCGCGAACTATTTCCCAGTACCATTTAAAGGGTTGCATTCGCACCGACAGTGTGTACTAAGAAGTGACGTAAGCCGGTCGACAGCGTCGTCATTTGTGCGCGGCGTTCAACAACAGAAACAAAGAAGAACAACCTTAACAACAGGAGGATAGAGGAAGTTTTGTTCCTTCGAATTCACACTGGATTTCCTCCGTTGGGTAAATGTTCAAAAGTGCCTGCACTTCAGCGTCCGTCCATCTATCGCTGTTCTCCATACTTGCGAAATAAGTTGACACAATGTTTATAGTATGCTTACACGGCGTTCTAAATCATGGCGGGTGAGGGCATTTCCGTACGCGTTTGGCCAATCAATGTCTACTTACTTCACGATTAGTACCAGTTGTGCTGGTTAGACCCTGCTCCGGAGTAGGAGCTAATTTGGTTCTCGAAAAAGGCAGTCCGGTACTAAAATCGCACCCAGTTCCGGCGGTGCGAAAACGCCAAAAAGTGGGTAGTTCCACAATTAGTTCTGGTACTATGAAAAGGTTCCCGCGGTGCGAAAGACCCTATAATGAAACATGTCCACAGGGCCGGCGCAAGCTCAACTGCCGCTCTAGGCAAAACACTGTCGTGCCGCCCCTATTTCACACTCACAATTAAACACAATCTTTACGATGCATGTGAAAGATTTGAAATGTTGTTTATTGATACAATTGCACTAAAATAAAAGCAGACACCAGCATGTTTTCTGATTTTTTTTCATAGGCTACTGCAACGTACAAAAAAACCAACAACCACCAGTACAGCTGCAAATGCAAATGAAGTGTATGTACAGGCCCCAAGTGGCCATCTGAGGATTTGGGAGAATTCCCGGTGAGCAGCTCGATATAAATGCTGTTCAGGACGCGAAAAGCCAAAGTCTCTGTAGTTCATTTTCAATAAGAGACAAAGAAATCTGTTCCAGACTTCCGGCTGTGCTCGTACAGCTGAAATCCTGTCGCTGGTGTGCATAGCTATTCATAGCAGTTATAAACATCTTAAATATTAATATATGGCGTAAATATTATGCACGCAATAAGGGTTAGCCTTCCCCTTGCCAAGGGTCGGAAATAACAGGGGTTTGGGATAAAATGCCACCAAATTGGACAATAGTGCCCCTTTACAATTAAACAATCTGTTATGGTTGTCATGAATAAAATGAAAATTAAATGAAAAGTGTCGATTTGGATAAGCTAATGTTGCATCATATTTATTTTTATGCGTTTATACAGCGTTGCGCATTATAACCAGTCACACATGATTCTGTTGAGCTTATGAATACAGTGGTCAGGCGTGGGGGCGGGGGTTGCATTACTATAAAACAAAATCTCTGTCCTTTTTGCCGCCCTAACTGTGCTGCCGCCCTAGGCAGCTGCATAGTTCGCCAATACGCACGCGCCAGCCCTATGTCCATAAAAACTCGAAACACGCTCACTCCGTGATCAGCACTGCAAGTGTTGTTAAACTCAGCGCGGGGTTCAGCACAGAAAATTCATTCACAATCCTTCCGTGTGTGTAGAGCGGAGCAACCCAACACGTTTTTTAGCAAAGCATCAGAAGCAAAGCAGATCTAAAACAGGTTGGAGATTACAATAATTTTGAGATAGGCAAGGCAAGTTTGTTTATATAGCACATTTCATACACAATGGTAATTCAAAGTGCTTTACATAATATTAATATAAAAAATTATCACAACAATAAAACAAGCAATTTAAAAACTTTGAAAATGATTTAAAAATTGATTTAAGAAGTTTAAAATGAATTTAAAACCATTAAGAATAGAAAATTATTAAACATAAAATATAGTGCATTCAGTTCGGACATTGCGCAGTGCTCATTCAATAAATGCACAGCTAAACAGATGAGTTTTGAGTCTGGATTTAAATGTGACTAATGTTTTAGCACATCTGATCTCTTCTGGAAGCTGCTTCCAACTGCGGGTGGCATAATAACTAAAAGCGGACTCCCCTTGTTTTGTGTGAACCCTTGATATTTCTAACTGACTCGATCCTAATGATCTGAGTGCTCTGTTAGCAGATATGTTCACTGAATATAAACCTATGTATTTAGGTCATAGGCCATTGAGTGATTTATAAACGAGTAAAAGTACTTTAAAATCAATCCTAAATATAACTGGAAGCCAGTGTAAGGACCTGAGGACTGTGTGATATGCTCAGATTTTCTGGTTCTAGTCAGAATCCTGGCAGCAGCGTTCTGGATGAGCTGCAGCTGTCTAATGGTCTTCTCGTGAAGGCTGGTGAGGAGACCATTACAATAGTCCACCCTGCTGGTGATAAAGGCATGAATAAGTTTCTCCAAGTCTTGAC
>NW_015539894.1:563598-564110 GCF_001515605.1 Sinocyclocheilus anshuiensis | reverse complement strand
AAGGCAAGGCAAGTTTATTTATATAGCACATTTCGTACACAATGGTAATTCAAAGTGCTTTACATAAAAGAAAGTAAAATAATCATAAAAAAAATATCACAAAAATAAAACAAGCAATTTAAAAACTTTGAAAATGATTTAAAAATTGATTTAAAATGAATTTAATGAATTTAAAACCATTAAGAATAGAAAATTATTAAACATAAAATATAGTGCATTCAGTTCGCAGTGCTCGCAGTGCTCATTCAATAAATGCACAGCTAAACAGATGAGTTTTGAGTCTGGATTTAAATGTGACTAATGTTTTAGCACATCTGATCTCTTCTGGAAGCTGATTCCAACTGCGGGCGACCCTTGGTATTTCTAACTGACTCGATCCTAATGATCTGAGTGGTCTGTTAGGTTTATATTCAGTGAACATATCTGCTATGTATATAGGCCATAGGCCATTGAGTGATTTATAAACGAGTAAAAGTACTTTAAAATCAATCCTAAATATAACCAGTGTAAGG
>NW_015539894.1:563172-563467 GCF_001515605.1 Sinocyclocheilus anshuiensis | reverse complement strand
AAAACATCTAATTCTTGCAATGTTTTTGAGATGATAGTATGCTGATTTAGTTACTGCTTTGACATGACTACTGAAACGAAGGTCTGTCTCTAGAATCACACCAAGATTCCTGACTTGATTTTTAGTTGTTAGACCCCTAGAGTCAAGGTATGCATTGATTGATAGCATTTCTATGAAATCTTCAACAAAGGCTGGAGAATATTTTGGAGGCCTGTAGATAATGATAAACAGAATGCGTGGAGCACCTTTCAACACAATCCCTAGATATTCAAAAGACAAGTACTGACCAAATGAC
>NW_015539894.1:556146-562796 GCF_001515605.1 Sinocyclocheilus anshuiensis | reverse complement strand
TGTGTCTTGTGAGTGGGGCTCTGGCTCTGGTGTTTCCGGTGGCTGAAATGTTATCCTGGCTTCCCTGGCTGTTTTCCAGAAAGTCGTCCTTGGGTGCTGAGTCTTGGAGCTGTTCTGATACGTCACAGTCTGTCTGTGATGAGCTCTGTGGGCAGGGCTCAGCCAGGATAGTTTCCATGAGCAGTGCTTGTTGTGGCTGCGTGGTGTTATCAGTGTCTTTGTGGGATGTGTCAACCACATGATGACTCGGAAACTGATATGAAGTCCTGTCGTCACTCTGTCCAGGTGTGTGTGTGCCATTCAGGTTGAGTAGTTTGGCACACACTACTGAAGGATGACGGATGGAGAAGTTGATATTGTCCTTTAGCACTCTTGCACCAAGTTTGTTTAGGTGGAGGCCATCCAGTTTAAACAGTTGTCTATGGCCCCAGAAAAGATTGAAGTTGTCGATGAAATTGACTCCTTTTAGACTGCAGATTCTTTGTAGCCATGTGTTCAGCCCAAGCAACCGTGAAAACATGTTAACAAATAGGCAAAAAAAAACATGTCTCATTTTAAATAAACACTAATAACTGAGATGACAAATTTACTTACTTTTGCAACGGTTAAATAAATGTTCAGCAATATTTTCAAAAGATTTGTGAACTCTGGCACATTTTTGTCACTATATAGAGATGATATGGCAAGGAAATAATACAAAATGTTGTAAATTTAGTTATGTGGAAATGTTTAAATCTTGTAGTGTTAAAATTTGTGCCCCGCTCACCCCGTACATGTGAAATGCTTTTTACAGACCGTTTACTTACTGATAGGTAGCCAAATGCATATGAAGGAACAAAAACAGCGCCGAGTTCAAACGGACGATAGAAATGAATGAACATACCTGAAACAGTTTTCGTAACATTTGAATTTTGAGGTGTATGCAATCTCATGCAGAATACAGCGCAGTGAAGTGAGCATGTTTCTTCTCATTAATAATGCGAACCGATCGAGCCTTTTAATAATGACGTCGCTCTGAGACCCTCACTGTTATTACAACTCGTGCGCGCCCGTGCTTCAAAACACGCAATGCATGTTATAAATCGTGGACTTAATTGCTATTCAAAAATTGCATTAAGAATATTGCAATTCGTAATTAATGTTGATAGGCTATATCGTGCAGCCCTAGGCTGAACTGTGTGAGTGTGTGTGTCATTGAAACGCAAATTTAGCTGCAGCCAAGTGATTTTGTGCGACCCACCTTGTCCCACTCTGCGACCCACAAGTGTTTTAAGAACCCCTGCTCTAGGATGCTGTTTGTTACAGTGGGATGAACCCCATCGAAATAAGGAGGGTTGCAGTGGAACTGGAGAGTGTATTCGAATTGGATTGTGTGGAGGACCCAGCGCAACACACCTGGTAGAAGCCTCCATGTTGCCAGGTGGTGAGACAGAGGTTGCATAAGAATGGGCCCTAGCGGGAGCTCAGCCGCCAGACTTTCTATATGGCTGCCCACAAAAAATGGTGGGCACGAAGCCAAAGTTACCGGAGGAAGGCCTGAGGTGTTCATCTGGCAACCAAGACTGGCCCATGGGCCAGTGAAGAGGTTTTTCCCCCTTTTGGGGTCTGGCATAGTGGCTGGACCATCTTACACGGGGAGAAAGCCAGACGCATCTCCCGGTGTGAGTGAAGCAGCTTGAGCAAGAAGTGGTATTGAGGGGAGATGTCTCCATCTTTCAATACAGGAAGATCATGCTGGTTACCTAACTCTGAATCTCAAAACGCATATGGCGGCAAGTATAACAGATTTAAGCTCCGAAAGCATCTCAAGATACGCTTTAGCGGTCCGTTCCTCACTCCTGAGATAGGCGTAGTTCTCCCTTTCCTGACTCACAAGATCAGGAGCGAACCAGTGGTGCTGAAGCAGCAGATTTATCCGGAATTTATTGACCACTGAGCTTCCCCAAACAAACCTGACTGGGAGATGGGGTGTCCAGTAGGAAAACCTTCTCCTTTCGGCGAATCTTAGTGAGATTTAACCGAAGATGGTGTTCAACTGCGCGTGCAGTGTGCTTAGTTGCATGTAGAGCCAGATCGGTAGGTCTGCAGAGCTCCTTGATCACCTCCGGTATCAGGCCCCCGACCTCGTCCATTTTCTTAAGGACGTCCGCTTGGTAGGCCTGAACAATGGCCATGGTATGAAGCACCATACCTGCCTGACCAGCTGCTATGTAGGATTTTCCCACAAGGGCAGAATGGTCCTACAAGGCTTAGAAAGAAGAAGAGGACGGGACTTCCAAGATTGAGCGGAAGGCGGCAAAAGGTTATTGGCCAGTGTGTCCTCAACCACTGGAATCCTAGTATAGCCCGGCTCCACAAAACCAACCAGGTTCGTGAAGTCAGAGGGCGACGCATTCATCAGACAAGCGGAAAAAGGCTCCATCCAGGGCCTTAAAATCTTGTGATGAAGATCAATGAAAAATGGCAGCTTTCTCCGAATGGGGCATGAATTAGATTGGCCTCTCAGAAAACGCTCCTCAAGCTTAGAGGATTGAGAGTTGTGAGGCTCACCAGGCCACTCGATGTTAAGCTTCTTTGTAGCACATGCTAGTTCGTGGACGTACTCGTGGTCCTCCATTCCAAAGGAAACGGTGTCGCGTACTTCTGGACTGGGGCATAAATAATCCTAGAGAAATTCCACCGGTGAACCGGCACGGAGCCATCAGCCAATAGGTTGGCATGATTCTAGACGGGTTCACACAGTCAGCACTGCCAGAGGACATTTCCCATTTCATCATCACTATGCAGTTTTAGGTGAACCTATGAAAGAGAATGCATTTCTCTTTAGTATCTTGTTTAGTATGTGCAGGAAGAAGTGCTTTATCCTTTAAGTAAAGCTTACTTTGACCCGTGAGAACAGATCATAGCCTCAACACAGAGGTGCCAGATTTGTGCCCATTGTACAGTATATCAGTAATCTTGAATACTTGTTGCAACATAAAGTCCAATTCTTTCCAATTTTGAAGTAACAACTATGAAATTTATCTGAAAATCAGATTTGCCTTGTTTTGGTTTTGTATAGTAAAAACCTGCTTTGTTGACACCATTCTTCTTGTTAAATCCTGGGATCTGCGGTATATTTTGGACCTCCCCGTTCCATCTGCAGCAAAGGTAAAACTGCCTGATCCTGCTGTATTAGTGTTGGGACCCGTGGGATCCCAATACATCATTCTACTGTGAGTTTTTATGAAGGGTTTGATAACTGGCAGCTTGAAAGTATTTGGGATGTGTCCTAAAGACAGCAGAGAATTAACAATATTGCTTTTTCAGTTGTTCAGTGGGTAGCATATATGTTGCTGGATTTGATGTTTTACATGTCTAATGGTTTTCATGTTGTTGTTCCATTAAATTGGTGTTATCATGTTTTTGTTTCTTTCCACCCTAGACCTGATGGCATTGAGAGAGGAGAGTCAAGAACTGAATGAAATGGAAGAGAAAGATCAGGTTGAGAAATGTCATGATTTCATGATTAAAGAACAATCTTTTTGTTACTCATCAACTCATAAAACAGAAACTAAAAACCTTCAAGTTCAGATGAGAGTTCACACTGGAGAGAAGCCTTTCACCTGTCAACACTGTGGAAAGAGTCTCAGAAGAAAACAAAGCCTTAAATTCCACTTGAAAATCCACACTGGAGAGAATCTGTTCACATGCCGTCAGTGTGGAAAGAGTTTTACACAGAAAAAAAACCTTGATACCCACATGAGAATTCATACTGGAGAGAAACCTTACACCTGCAAACTGTGTGGGAAGAGCTTCTCACGGAAAGGAAATCTTAAGACTCACATGAGAGTTCACACTGGAGAGAAGCCGTTTGTGTGTGATCAGTGTGGGAAGTGTTTTAAACAGAAAAGAGAACTTGATGTCCACATGACAATTCACACTGCAGCGAAACCGTTTGTTTGTGATCAGTGTGAAAAGAGTTTCAAATATAAAACACACCTTAATAATCACATGAAGATTCACTCAGGAGAGAACTGTTTTATATGTCATCAGTGTGAAAAGAGTTTCTCACACAGATCAAACTTTGATAATCACTTAAGAATTCACACTGGAGAGAAGCCGTTCACCTGCCCTCAGTGTGGAAAGAGCTTCACAATTAAAGGAAACCTTAAGATTCACATGAGAGTTCACACTGGAGAGAAACATTACAAGTGTCTTCAGTGTGAAAAGAGTTTCACATATCACACAGAACTGAAACGGCATTTGCAAACTCATTCTGGAAAGAAACTGTCATTGTCCTCAGTGTGATGAGGTTTAGAAAAAGAAGCGATTTCAACAATCATCTGTGCATTCACTATGGAGAAAGACTGTTTTGATTGTGATCAGTCTAATGAAAACATCACACTTATACATACATATTAAAGTCATGTAATTGTCAGATCCTGTTTGTGTTCTTTAAGTTACAAAATAGTTTATTAAAGTGTGCTGTTTGTGCTACATTCAAGTGTTGATTAAAAAAAGAATGTATGATGTTAGCATAAAGTGTTTTTTGTTGTTTAAAAGCAGAGGTTCTTCTATATTCAGACATTCATACAACAAAATATTCTGGGAGCCTTTTTTTGTGAAAATGATCAAAAATGCTGGCAACTTTATTAAAAAAAAATAAAAAAAACACTTGCAGGGAAAAAGTTAAAATTCAGTTCAGGGTCAATTTCAAGTATAAAATCAAATTCTTCAATGGGAACATAATAGTATGCTTAAAGTGTTAACATAATACCTAAATAATAAACTATAAGTATAATATTAAGTTCACTTAAAGAAAACTGGAGGAGGGGCTATCAGACTCCATTATTAATCACAGAATCACCTTATAAAATTCATACACCACACGGTTGAGTGCATAGTGCGTCATTTGGGACGCAACTATTGTCTGGCCTCAGGCTAACAGTTAGCTTCATCTTAACTTTATCTACATACATTTCACTTTCATTGTGCTTCAGAGTCTCATTTCGTCTCTCGACACCATTGTTGGTGTAGACGGCCACTCTGAGACTTTCTCCTCTGAAGACACGAACCCATCTCTGATTTAGAAAAGACAACAGTGGTAAATACTCATACCTTTTAGCAGTGAAATACAAAGCCGAAATGGATAATTCGTTCACTTGAATATGTGTTCTCTGCATGTGGGCAGGAATGAAATGCCCCTTTCCGCTGACTGGCCAACCAAACATCAAACGTGCCGTCATCAGTTCTTCCTCCGTTCCACGCAGCAGAATAATAATCATCCAGTGTTATAGATGTACAAGTCCTTAACGCGTTATTGCAACTACATTTCATCTCTCTCTCATCAAACAACCAGAATAACAAACGTCTGTGTAAGGCTCTAAATGACCTATTAAAATAGGTAGCCACTTTGATTTTTATTCCTGAATGAATCAGTATTTTGAACGAATTGGTTGAATAAATTACTCATTCATTAACACAATGGCTTGCCGCCACCTACTGTCGACAATGTTTTCATACTATCGCTTAATTTTGTCATTGTTCTGTATTTAAAATGTTATTATAACATCTATTTAAAATCGCATTCATCCTTTGCTGGGCCGCTTAAAAAAAAATGTGGGGGCATAAAGTATACCCACTGGATGATATTTTGTATAAGGACGGTAACGGTTTAATGAAGATCATAACACTAAATATATATACTTAAAATATATAAATATAACTAAATCAAATCTGCACCCAACATATACCACACATGTTTCTTAATGCACCGCATGCGGATTTTAATGCGCCACACCCTTCTTTTAATGCACCACCTCAGCTTAGGCATACATACATATACATATAGTAATCTTACCGTGAATGAAAAAAAAAAAAACATGAACACTGACACAGAAGCTAGGATAGGGGTGGTATGTGTTGGGTATGTGTCATTATTACATTATTATTATTACTATTATTATTATTGATATTACTGTTGCTGTCATCACAAGGTATTATTGTTATCACCATCTTTAGTATTATTATTATTATTATTATTATTATGCATGCTAGTACTACTTAAATACTACTACTATTATTCAGATTGTCATTGCTGTTTATTTTCATTGCTGTTATTATCATTGCTGTTCTACTGCTGTTTTGTGTTTTTTGTTCACCGTATGTTGTATGTTTTGCAATTCAAGCTGTTTTATCCATTTTGGCTTCGTTGTATTTCGTTTTGGTGCATAATGGGGAGCAAAACACACAAAACAAGAAACAGAGTGTGATATAACTCCCCCCTCCCGGAAGGCGTGTCCCGCGCCGTACAGCATCCAACAGGGAGGGGGGGATGGGTGCTCTGGAGGCCTCTAGGAGCAGGGTTCCAGGACAGAAGGCCTCCAGGGCGGCGCCCGTTCCGGGACCCATGGCAGAGCAGGCAACTCGGGGAGCCATGGCGGGTCAGGCAGACTAGGAGGCCATGGCGGATCAGACAGTTCAGGAGGCCATGGCGGAGCAGACAGTTCAGGAGGCAATTGAACCCCCCCACCCCAAAAAAATACTTGGGAAAGATTACGGGCTCCGGGCCAGGCATAGGCACCGCAGCCCTCTGTGGGCTAAACACAGGAACAGGAGCCCTACGTGGGCTAAACTCAGGAATAGGAGCCCTCCGTGGGCTAAACTCA
>NW_015539894.1:548324-556083 GCF_001515605.1 Sinocyclocheilus anshuiensis | reverse complement strand
CCCATGGCAGAGCACGCAACTCGGGGAGCCATGGCGGGTCAGGCAGACTAGGAGGCCATGGCGGATCAGACAGTTCAGGAGGCCACAGCGGAGCAGGGAACTCAGGAGTCCATGGCGGATCAGACAGTTCAGGAGGCCATGGCGGAGCAGACAGTTCAGGAGGCAATTGAACCCCCCCACCCCAAAAAAATACTTGGGAAAGATTACGGGCTCCGGGCCAGGCATAGGCACCGCAGCCCTCTGTGGGCTAAACACAGGAACAGGAGCCCTACGTGGGCTAAACTCAGGAATAGGAGCCCTCCGTGGGCTAAACTCAGGAACAACAGGAACAGGAGCCCTCCGTGGGCTAAACTCGGGAACAGGAGCCCTCCGTGGTCTAAACTCAGGAACAGGAGCCCTCACTGGGTTAGATTCAGGGACTGGGAAGCACTTTCGAGAGCTGGCACTGGAGCGAGCTCTGTGGCTGGAGCCAACACTGGAGCGAGCTCTGGGGCTCGAGACGACACTGAAGCGAACACTCGGGCGCGCTCTCGGGCGAGGGAGAGGGCCCTGAGCCAGTCATTTCTCCTCTTCTTCCTCTTCTGATTACGGGTGAACTGGGCAGCCGCAGGGCTTGTCGTTGCGGTGGCCGGCGGGCTTGAGAGAGCCGCGGCCGGCGGGCTTGACTTCGTAGCGACCGGTGGGCTTGACAATTGCGCGGCGAAGCGTGCGGCGGTTTCCATGCCGTGGGGAAAAACAGGAAAACAAAACACTTTCAAAACCAAAAAACAAACACGGGGAGAAGGGGTGGCGCTTACTGTCTCTGGTCTGGTATTCTGTCACGGTTGCACTACTGTGAGGAGTGCGGAGCGAGGAACGAAGGAGACGAGGAGTACATCAATCGAGAGATTTTAATGAATGCAAGGGATATATATATATATATATTAATCCTGAGAATTTTTCTACAAACAAAAAAACAAAAAAATCAGTTGAACCCAATTAGATATGAATATTAAAAAGTAAGATCCGATATTTTATCAAGCTGTTGATATTTGCATTTAGATATGTAATGCAAAAGGCCACGTGAAAGAAAAAAAAAACATTGTTTCTATGGGGTTCAGCATTTTCCTCCTGAAGTCTGGACCATTTTTATATTTTGCTTAAATATAAAAATATTCTTATACTTAAATATTCATAGACTTTAGTAGTATCTACTAAAAACAACAAAACAATGCACATAATAATCAAACACCCTCATCATGAGCAGAAAACAAAGTTAACTAGCAATTCCAAAGTTTAAGTTGTCTTTCCTTGCCATCTACTAATAATTTTACCAATTGTAACAATTATATAATTATTTTGAAATGCTCTTAGCACACTGATTAAATGCTAAATGTAGATGAAAAAGTCAACACAAACCTGGTTTAAACGGTCAGAGTCATAGGCTATGTATGATAGATAAAAAATTAACTGTATTTGCAGCATTGTTTTCTACAGAGTTTTAGTGAAAGTATCCATAATTTTACTGCTCAGTCTTTTTGCTGCTGTTGTTACAATAACCGCATCATCTACAGCCCTTAATGTGGCGCTTTAGCATCTCTAGTAGGAGAGAGAATGTGCATGGAGCTCGAAAGGGCTTGAATGAATTGCGTTTCCTTTCCCCTCTATTGACTGTCACTTCTTCAGCTCACTCTCTGCCAGCTGCAGCTGCTCCACATCAGCCTCTAGTACCATCATCTCCGCCATGGCCTGTTACCCTGCCTGCTCCGTCAGACTTCCTCATCTCTCTGGCACCACTTTGGACAAGAGTCCATCTACCTCCTGCCTGCCAAGCAGTCAGTCCTGTCTCCGCTGCCACCTGTCATCACCTCAGCTCACCCTCAGCCTGCCATCTCCTATGTGGGTTTGCATCGGGTCTTCCAGTCACAAGCTGCACTCAGGCATGAGGATCCTCTGTCTCCGCCTCCCACCACTGGATCCCTGACTCCACCTCGGCCCTGTGACCCATCGACTCCACCTTGGTGCCTAGCTCCCTCGTGGCCCGTCATCCCACCAGCTCCACCGGGCTCCCATGTCTCTCCGGTTCCACCTTGGTCAGTTGTCGATCATCCGCTGCCTCAGGATTCCACTCCTCCGGCTTCACCTCGTCCCTCCACCCCTCTGGCTCTGTCAGGCTCCTCCTTCCCCCCGGCTTAATCTTTATCCTCAGTCACTCCGGCTCCACAGCGGTCTTCCGGAACCACGTCTTCGCCTCGGTCGCTGGAGTGGGCTGCTCCGCCTTGGCCCTCCGGATCCTCAGTGTCGCCCAGGCTCCGTGTCTGCTCAGCTTCGTCTGGGTCTCCACCATCGGCGTTATCCTTCGTTGCCTCCCTGGTCCTGCTTGCTCCATTCTCCACCCCTTCACCACTCCTGTCTTCTATCCACCCTACTCTTCTGCCATCCTTTCACCCACTCCTGCCTCCTTCATAGACTCACTGTTGGTGCGAGGTCGCTCCTTTCCGGAGGGGGGTGATCTGTCACAGTTTAGCTCTGTTTTTGTCTTGTGACCCAGTTTTTATTGTGTTCCCTTCCTTAATTAGTTTATTTGCACACCTGTTATTCCCTCTTTGCGAAATTCATTAAATGTGTTGAAACTGTTACCTTGCCTTGTCGTGCCCTCTCTCCCCACACACGCCGTGGCACTAACTCACCTTCTTATGCCATGGCCATTGTTTCAATTGTTTCCTATTTCAATTCTTTTCATGGCAAATAGACACAAATGTGGCCTGTTATTTTCTATTATTTTTTCATAGTAAAAAAACAGCAGTTGGGAGATTTGTGATTGTTATTACACCAAGGGATCCGTATTCTTAGGACACATCAATACTAAAAGGTATAAGAAATCTACCCTTAAAACATTGAAATACAATACCAAATGTCGCAAAAAGTGCACACATCTTCAGATTACTTGTAAAACCCATTTAAATTACAAAGCACATCAACTGTAACTGTATGACATTAAAGCAGAAAGTCCTAATCCAAAAAATTGCTTTTCATCAGCCTAAAATGTTAAAGTCCTCCTGTGGTGAAACTAAAGTTTTTAATGTTGATAATATGTCTGTGTATTGTTTTTATATGCTTTGAGACAAACCATGTGCAAATTCAGTCATCACCATTGCGGAGTATTTTCTCCTTAAAACTGCGAGTACCACAGAACAGGCACAAAAACAGTTTAAAACCGCCCAAAATATCATTATTGACTACAGGGGGACTTTAAGACTTATCATTGAAATTAACTGCTGCTGTCTACCTGCCATGTGCAATTAAAAGATTAGTCCTGCTTTTGTTCATTCATCAACTATTCAAAAGTGTGTTGAAAAAACAATACAAATTTACCATTTTCCAACTACAAAGATATGCATTATTATATAAGTGTATGTAAATGAATGGTACTGAGAAATGCACATGTAATAAGCTGTCCCATACCTTTGTTACTATCGATAAATCGTTCCCCAAACCCTGACTTGTCACTTGAAGACAAAAAATATGGCCTTGTTTCGTCAGCAGGCCGTATCCTCTTACTCCTTTTGGACATTATGGCTCTGTAAAAAAACGAATGAAAAATTACACAGACACAGTCAAAAATAAAGCAATTTATAAAGCAATCAAACAATTTCAAAATTTAATATTCAGGGGCTAAACTCGGGGACTGGAGCTCTCTCTGGGCTAAACACAGGAACAGGAGCCCTCCGTGGGCTAAACTCAGGAACAGGAGCCCTCCATGGGCTAAACTCAGGAACAACAGGAACAGGAGCCCTCCGTGGGCTAAACTCGGGAACAGGAGCCCTCCGTGGTCTAAACTCAGGAACAGGAGCCCTCACTGGGTTAGATTCAGGGACTGGGAAGCACTTTCGAGAGCTGGCACTGGAGCGAGCTCTGTGGCTGGAGCCAACACTGGAGCGAGCTCTGGGGCTCGAGACGACACTGAAGCGAACACTCGGGCGCGCTCTCGGGCGAGGGAGAGGGCCCTGAGCCAGTCATTTCTCCTCTTCTTCCTCTTCTGATTACGGGTGAACTGGGCAGCCGCAGGGCTTGTCGTTGCGGTGGCCGGCGGGCTTGAGAGAGCCGCGGCCGGCGGGCTTGACTTCGTAGCGACCGGTGGGCTTGACAATTGCGCGGCGAAGCGTGCGGCGGTTTCCATGCCGTGGGGAAAAACAGGAAAACAAAACACTTTCAAAACCAAAAAACAAACACGGGGAGAAGGGGTGGCGCTTACTGTCTCTGGTCTGGTATTCTGTCACGGTTGCACTACTGTGAGGAGTGCGGAGCGAGGAACGAAGGAGACGAGGAGTACATCAATCGAGAGATTTTAATGAATGCAAGGGATATATATATATATATTAATCCTGAGAATTTTTCTACAAACAAAAAAACAAAAAAATCAGTTGAACCCAATTAGATATGAATATTAAAAAGTAAGATCCGATATTTTATCAAGCTGTTGATATTTGCATTTAGATATGTAATGCAAAAGGCCACGTGAAAGAAAAAAAAAACATTGTTTCTATGGGGTTCAGCATTTTCCTCCTGAAGTCTGGACCATTTTTATATTTTGCTTAAATATAAAAATATTCTTATACTTAAATATTCATAGACTTTAGTAGTATCTACTAAAAACAACAAAACAATGCACATAATAATCAAACACCCTCATCATGAGCAGAAAACAAAGTTAACTAGCAATTCCAAAGTTTAAGTTGTCTTTCCTTGCCATCTACTAATAATTTTACCAATTGTAACAATTATATAATTATTTTGAAATGCTCTTAGCACACTGATTAAATGCTAAATGTAGATGAAAAAGTCACCACAAACCTGGTTTGAACGGTCAGAGTCATAGGCTATGTATGATAGATAAAAAATTAACTGTATTTGCAGCATTGTTTTCTACAGAGTTTTAGTGAAAGTATCCATAATTTTACTGCTCAGTCTTTTTGCTGCTGTTGTTACAATAACCGCATCATCTACAGCCCTTAATGTGGCGCTTTAGCATCTCTAGTAGGAGAGAGAATGTGCATGGAGCTCGAAAGGGCTTGAATGAATTGCGTTTCCTTTCCCCTCTATTGACTGTCACTTCTTCAGCTCACTCTCTGCCAGCTGCAGCTGCTCCACATCAGCCTCTAGTACCATCATCTCCGCCATGGCCTGTTACCCTGCCTGCTCCGTCAGACTTCCTCATCTCTCTGGCACCACTTTGGACAAGAGTCCATCTACCTCCTGCCTGCCAAGCAGTCAGTCCTGTCTCCGCTGCCACCTGTCATCACCTCAGCTCACCCTCAGCCTGCCATCTCCTATGTGGGTTTGCATCGGGTCTTCCAGTCACAAGCTGCACTCAGGCATGAGGATCCTCTGTCTCCGCCTCCCACCACTGGATCCCTGACTCCACCTCGGCCCTGTGACCCATCGACTCCACCTTGGTGCCTAGCTCCCTCGTGGCCCGTCATCCCACCAGCTCCACCGGGCTCCCATGTCTCTCCGGTTCCACCTTGGTCAGTTGTCGATCATCCGCTGCCTCAGGATTCCACTCCTCCGGCTTCACCTCGTCCCTCCACCCCTCTGGCTCTGTCAGGCTCCTCCTTCCCCCCGGCTTAATCTTTATCCTCAGTCACTCCGGCTCCACAGCGGTCTTCCGGAACCACGTCTTCGCCTCGGTCGCTGGAGTGGGCTGCTCCGCCTTGGCCCTCCGGATCCTCAGTGTCGCCCAGGCTCCGTGTCTGCTCAGCTTCGTCTGGGTCTCCACCATCGGCGTTATCCTTCGTTGCCTCCCTGGTCCTGCTTGCTCCATTCTCCACCCCTTCACCACTCCTGTCTTCTATCCACCCTACTCTTCTGCCATCCTTTCACCCACTCCTGCCTCCTTCATAGACTCACTGTTGGTGCGAGGTCGCTCCTTTCCGGAGGGGGGTGATCTGTCACAGTTTAGCTCTGTTTTTGTCTTGTGACCCAGTTTTTATTGTGTTCCCTTCCTTAATTAGTTTATTTGCACACCTGTTATTCCCTCTTTGCGAAATTCATTAAATGTGTTGAAACTGTTACCTTGCCTTGTCGTGCCCTCTCTCCCCACACACGCCGTGGCACTAACTCACCTTCTTATGCCATGGCCATTGTTTCAATTGTTTCCTATTTCAATTCTTTTCATGGCAAATAGACACAAATGTGGCCTGTTATTTTCTATTATTTTTTCATAGTAAAAAAACAGCAGTTGGGAGATTTGTGATTGTTATTACACCAAGGGATCCGTATTCTTAGGACACATCAATACTAAAAGGTATAAGAAATCTACCCTTAAAACATTGAAATACAATACCAAATGTCGCAAAAAGTGCACACATCTTCAGATTACTTGTAAAACCCATTTAAATTACAAAGCACATCAACTGTAACTGTATGACATTAAAGCAGAAAGTCCTAATCCAAAAAATTGCTTTTCATCAGCCTAAAATGTTAAAGTCCTCCTGTGGTGAAACTAAAGTTTTTAATGTTGATAATATGTCTGTGTATTGTTTTTATATGCTTTGAGACAAACCATGTGCAAATTCAGTCATCACCATTGCGGAGTATTTTCTCCTTAAAACTGCGAGTACCACAGAACAGGCACAAAAACAGTTTAAAACCGCCCAAAATATCATTATTGACTACAGGGGGACTTTAAGACTTATCATTGAAATTAACTGCTGCTGTCTACCTGCCATGTGCAATTAAAAGATTAGTCCTGCTTTTGTTCATTCATCAACTATTCAAAAGTGTGTTGAAAAAACAATACAAATTTACCATTTTCCAACTACAAAGATATGCATTATTATATAAGTGTATGTAAATGAATGGTACTGAGAAATGCACATGTAATAAGCTGTCCCATACCTTTGTTACTATCGATAAATCGTTCCCCAAACCCTGACTTGTCACTTGAAGACAAAAAATATGGCCTTGTTTCGTCAGCAGGCCGTATCCTCTTACTCCTTTTGGACATTATGGCTCTGTAAAAAAACGAATGAAAAATTACACAGACACAGTCAAAAATAAAGCAATTTATAAAGCAATCAAACAATTTCAAAATTTAATATTCAGTGGTTTAATATTTCAGTGGTTTTTAGTGGTGTCACCAGAACCCCATGTATAATAAAGATGACCAAGGCCAGACCACAGATATAAAACAGTACTTATATCTAATTATCTATACTGTAAATATTGTAAGACAGATAGTGAGATCTGTCAGCTGCATGTGACAGCTCCAAAAAAAACAAACAAAGTGTGTGAAATCGTTGTCAAACGAATACATTATTAGTGGATTCATGCAAAACTATAAATAAACTTAGTCAAATGATCAATTGCAATAAAAAATCCTTCTTTCTTATGCAGTCAACACCATTATCAGTCTGCAATTAAAAGCTAGCGATCTAGAACTACCTGTTGCTCACATAAAGAGACTCTTCTGTTTGTACAACGTTAAACCACATGGAACTTCTGGTTGGAAATGCAATCACACCGTCCGTGACCGAATATAAACGGCCCCTCCCGTTCCATGGGCCTGTCTCCGTTAGTGTGTATCTGCGGCAATACCACATTATCAGAAAAGGGGGGCGATAGAGAGCACAAAACACACACGCACACACACACGCACCCATACTGTACTTTAAAATCAGTGTGGGGCCTGCTATTTTGGGCCCCACAAGGCTGTTAGGCCCCATATTGTAGGTGTGCTCCTGGTCACCGGGCCCAACAAAGTAAGAAATACAAGTAC
>NW_015539894.1:544161-548314 GCF_001515605.1 Sinocyclocheilus anshuiensis | reverse complement strand
AGAACTACAACTACAATCCCATGAAGCATTGCAAAAGATATAATCAGAGTAAAAAATGTATTAATAAATGTATAAATAGTAAAACTATTCATTTAAAGTTGTTTATTGTATGCATTTAAACCATGCATTATACACACACACACACACACACACACACACACACACACAAATATTTAACCACATTGCTCCTATTAAACAAAACTGCTGAATCATCACAAACCTTCTCAGACACAACCTAAACATCAAGCTCAATCTTATTTAACTCTTCTTTTGTCATGTTTTACTCCAAACAATTTTTGTACAGGTGGAAAAACATGATTTTAAATGGTAACTAAAAAATGTGATTAAATATGTAATAAACATTAAATAGATTCTCTGTTCTTAAATACAAGATGAAAATGATATACAGTATAAGGCAAAGAGGACATTAAAGCAGATGCTGACTTACATGGAAAGGATATTACAGGAAAAAAAAGACAAACTTTGAATGTTGACCTTTGCTTGGAAATATAAAACATTTTAAAATAGTTTGAATATCAGACATGCCTTATCAACAAACCAATACAAAGCTTAACATTAATTAACTATATAACATTTTCTGTTTAGTTTAACCTCCCAGTTGTCTAAGCAGTTTAAAGCACTGCTCTGAGAATGATGCTCTGTGCCACTAGAGAGAGCACACTTGTTTTTACAGAGGCATTAAAATCAGCTGACTGCAATGAAAGTGAAAGAAAAGAAAAGAAGCAGCTCCATTGTGAGGCTTTAAACAACGGCCGCTTATTTTGTGGTAAGTTCAGAACATATTCTTTTTGTAACCATGTAGTCATATGCTAAATGACCTGCTATTTGGGTTGGTTTTGTTGACATGGAATTTCAAACCCAAACCGTTACATTCGACTGCTTAACAGCTCTGACCAAAATGGAAGAAACATCAAGAAATAGTGTTTAACAGGACAGCTCATTATTTACTTATTATCATACATTCCAAGTGTTCTGGGGGGCATACAGTTTAGTGAAAACTAAAATTGAAGTAAATAATGACAATGTCATTTTGGTGTGAACTATCCTTTTAAGTAGATTACTTTTGATATTTACTCAAACATAAGGCTAGTTCACACCAAGAATGATACAGGAGCAAAATCACGTGTGAAATCTCTCTATATCAGCATGATAGTGATATAGAGGGATGTCGCTTTATTACAAGTGTGATATTACATTTATACAACAGTTTGACAACACAAGCATGTAAATAAGAAACAACCACAGAGTGTCTTAAAAAACGTTTGTATGCAGAACTACTTCCTTCCGCCATGGATTCAAATCTTAAATTGTCCAAATATAATAATTTCTGTTTTACTCTCATTGAAATTCAGAAAGTTTAAAGACCCTTTACATCAGTCAAGCAGGCCAAGAGGGTATCCAAACCATCTGAATTTCGCTTGAAGGGCAGATAAATTTGTGTTTCATCAGCGTAACAATGGAATGACAGCCCATGTTTTCTAATAATAGAACCGAGTGGCAGCATGTAAAGAGAAAATAGAATTGGGGCCAAGATGGAGCCCTGAGGAACCCCACACGATAAAACAGCATTACTAGAGGTATATTCTCCAATCTTAACTGAGAAGCTTCTGTTGGTAAAATAAGATTTAAACCACTCCAGTGCACTGCCTGTAATGCCTACACAATGTTCAAAATGGGCAATAAGAACAGCATGATCTACTGTATTAAAAGCAGCAGTTAAATCTAAAAGCACAAGGCAAGGCAAGTTTATTCATATAGCACATTTCATACACAATGGTAATTCAAAGTGCTTTACATAAAAGGAAGTAAAATAATCATTTAAAAAATCACAACAATAAAACAGGGAACTTAAAAACTTTTAAAATGATTTAGAAATTGATTTAAAATTAATTTAAAACAGTTAAAAATAGAAAATTATTATACATAAAATACAGTGCAATCAGTTCGGACATTGTACAGTGCTCATTCAATAAATGCACAGCTAAACAGATGAGTTTTGAGTCTGCATTTAAATGTGGCTAATGTTTTAGCACATCTGGGCCCATATTCACAAAACATCTTAAGGCTAAAAGTAGCTCATAACTCGCCGATTTAGGAGAAAATCTTAAAAATAATGGGCGTGTCAGTCCTAAATTTAGGACTCCTAAATTTTTGTTCTAAGAGTATTTCACAAAGCGTTTTAACGCTAAAATTAGCTCCTAAATCTGTGAAACGTTAGGAGTAGTGAAGAGGACTCCTAAGTCACTAAGACCAAATCTGAACTATCCTAAAATGGCTGTTGCCAGCAATCTACCTCAGAATAGAAACATTTGAGAAACATTTGATGATAATGAGCTTTTAAAAAGGTATTGGCTTTGGTTTGGAGGTTATCCCAACTCCAAATTTTTTATTATATCCTTAATATATAGGTGTTCTCGCATCCAGTTTGGTTTTCTTTTATGTTTGCTTGTCTTACTATCAGCCATGATTATTCTACTCTGCTAATTAAAAAGGCTGTTTATATGCATATTACCAAAATATTATTAGTTGCAGAAAAAAAAATTCCACATGAAGTGGCGAAATCACACAGTCCGTGACGGACAGATCGTTAACGGCTGGTCTATATGGTAATATAGTACATTGGGCAGGACATCCATCTGCTCTCCTAACATTCATCGACCTCAAATATGGCTTATCATCTGAAAAATGTACGTAGTAACAACTTTACATGACAGCTCAATCTAATGTTAGCCTAGAAAAAAGTGCGCTGTTCACGTGTTTGTGCGGAGTGTGGAAGCTGAATAGTAGCTACTTGGGCTACTGCAGGACAGATGGAGGCGCCGGTGCGATCATTTGCTCTGAAAATACTTCTTAATTTTTGGTCATACAGATAAGAGTAATGCATCTTTTGTATCTGTAAAGACTCTACATTTATTTGTGTGCACTCAGAATAACAACGAAACGTTGCACTTTTGTAAAATAGTGAAAGCAAACAGGATGAGCTTTCTGTCGTCTCGAACTCTGTGAACTTGAGCATGTCACTTTGAAACTCCGTGTATGCTTGCCTTATTACAGACATGAAAAATATATCTATAGAGAGTGAAACTTAAATTCAAATAGAAAATAAATATTCTCAGATTATGTAATCCGTATGAAACATGCATACAGGCGCATACTGCGGAGATGACGAGTCAGTGTTGCAGACTTCATCTCTTAAACCGAAAACAGAAAGCAGTAGTGTAACAATAGATTATTAAAACGTTACTGCACTGTACTTGCTGTTTTTCCCTAACACATTCATAATTATTATATTTGCTGGTGCGCTGTGGCAAGCCTTTTTTGTGTGCGATTGAGCACTTATTAGACTATGTAGGCAATTAAGGCTCATTATTATGATTTATATGGTTTATTATTAAAAGTGCGACTAAACTGTGAGCGGGCACCGCTGCCTCGGGGGAACCGTGAGCGGGCACCGCCGCCTGTCATTATTATCCCGCTACACCTATTATCCAGGTATCCCGCCGCCTCGGAGGGATCATCAGTGGGCCCCGACGCCTCGGAAGCCTTGCGACCCTCCACATGGGGGAACGGTGCCCGGGCACCGCCGCCTCGGGGAAACCGTGAGCGGGCGCCGCCGCCTCGGGGGAACCGTGAGCGGGCGCTGCCGCCTCGGGGGAACGTGCCAAGAACTCCACAAACCCCTCAAAGGACACATGAGCGGATCCTAACATGCGCCAGTGACTAATGGGCTCATCAAGGGCATAATTGAATAAGTCCTTTAGCGCGGAGTCATTGTAGCCCAGCCCCTCTGCAGCATTCCTAAATTCCCTGGCGAACTCCCTCAGACCAGTCCCCCCGTTGACGGAGGGAGCTCAAGGTATCCAGCTGGAGCATGCGCTGGTAGAGGGGGCTGGAGAGTGTGGAGACCGGTAGACGGAGTGAGCCATTTCTCCGCTGAGTCCTCATGTTGGCTGATCCGTTCTGTCACGGTGCGTGTGGAGAGATGAAGCGAGGACTCAAGTGCAGGATGAATGGTTCTTTCTTTTAATAATAAAATGAAACAAAAACAAACTAAAACAACCCCGAGGGGGAAAAACAGACAGGCAGGCTAGGAACTGCACTACATGCAGACATAACACACACAATGAAAAAC
>NW_015539894.1:539166-543078 GCF_001515605.1 Sinocyclocheilus anshuiensis | reverse complement strand
AATTCCACATGAAGTGGCGAAATCACACAGTCCGTGACGGACAGATCGTTAACGGCTGGTCTATATGGTAATATAGTACATTGGGCAGGACATCCATCTGCTCTCCTAACATTCATCGACCTCAAATATGGCTTATCATCTGAAAAATGTACGTAGTAACAACTTTACATGACAGCTCAATCTAATGTTAGCCTAGAAAAAAGTGCGCTGTTCACGTGTTTGTGCGGAGTGTGGAAGCTGAATAGTAGCTACTTGGGCTACTGCAGGACAGATGGAGGCGCCGGTGCGATCATTTGCTCTGAAAATACTTCTTAATTTTTGGTCATACAGATAAGAGTAATGCATCTTTTGTATCTGTAAAGACTCTACATTTATTTGTGTGCACTCAGAATAACAACGAAACGTTGCACTTTTGTAAAATAGTGAAAGCAAACAGGATGAGCTTTCTGTCGTCTCGAACTCTGTGAACTTGAGCATGTCACTTTGAAACTCCGTGTATGCTTGCCTTATTACAGACATGAAAAATATATCTATAGAGAGTGAAACTTAAATTCAAATAGAAAATAAATATTCTCAGATTATGTAATCCGTATGAAACATGCATACAGGCGCATACTGCGGAGATGACGAGTCAGTGTTGCAGACTTCATCTCTTAAACCGAAAACAGAAAGCAGTAGTGTAACAATAGATTATTAAAACGTTACTGCACTGTACTTGCTGTTTTTCCCTAACACATTCATAATTATTATATTTGCTGGTGCGCTGTGGCAAGCCTTTTTTGTGTGCGATTGAGCACTTATTAGACTATGTAGGCAATTAAGGCTCATTATTATGATTTATATGGTTTATTATTAAAAGTGCGACTAAACTGTGAGCGGGCACCGCTGCCTCGGGGGAACCGTGAGCGGGCACCGCCGCCTGTCATTATTATCCCGCTACACCTATTATCCAGGTATCCCGCCGCCTCGGAGGGATCATCAGTGGGCCCCGACGCCTCGGAAGCCTTGCGACCCTCCACATGGGGGAACGGTGCCCGGGCACCGCCGCCTCGGGGAAACCGTGAGCGGGCGCCGCCGCCTCGGGGGAACCGTGAGCGGGCGCTGCCGCCTCGGGGGAACGTGCCAAGAACTCCACAAACCCCTCAAAGGACACATGAGCGGATCCTAACATGCGCCAGTGACTAATGGGCTCATCAAGGGCATAATTGAATAAGTCCTTTAGCGCGGAGTCATTGTAGCCCAGCCCCCCTGCAGCATTCCTAAATTCCCTGGCGAACTCCCTCAGACCAGTCCCCCCGTTGACGGAGGGAGCTCAAGGTATCCAGCTGGAGCATGCGCTGGTAGAGGGGGCTGGAGAGTGTGGAGACCGGTAGACGGAGTGAGCCATTTCTCCGCTGAGTCCTCATGTTGGCTGATCCGTTCTGTCACGGTGCGTGTGGAGAGATGAAGCGAGGACTCAAGTGCAGGATGAATGGTTCTTTCTTTTAATAATAAAATGAAACAAAAACAAACTAAAACAACCCCGAGGGGGAAAAACAGACAGGCAGGCTAGGAACTGCACTACATGCAGACATAACACACACAATGAAAAACGATGGATCAGCACAGGATTACAGACACCAGGAGAATAAATAGGAAACCAAATGAGGAGGCTAGCGAGGGAGACACAGGTGGAGCAACTTAAACAATAATGAGGTAACAAGATGGGCGGGGCAAGACAATAGACAGGAGAGAGCACATGGCAACAACCAAACACAACCCAAGCCATGTGCTCACAGAACACAGTGTCCCCTGGTGGCCATCCTGGGCACACCCGCTGAAGACTGTGACATATTCCTTAGTAAAAGTTTGTCTCAGCAGTTTTGTGAAGAGGTTTTAAGAGAAAACTCTGTATGCTGATTTAGTTACTGCTTTGACATGACTACTGAAACTAAGGTCTGTCTCCAGAATCACACCAAGATTCCTGACTTGATTTTTAGTTGTTTCACCCCCAGAGTCAAGGTATGCATTCACCTTGAGAACTTCATCTTTGTTTCCAAATGCAATGACTTCAGTTTTCTCCTTGTTTAACTGAAAAAAGTTCTAGCACATCCAACTGTTAATTTCATCAATGCATTGGCAGAGGGAGTCAATGAGGCTGTAGTCATTTGGAGATAAGGCTAGGTGTTACGGCCTAAGCCTTGATTATCATCTTTCATGTGACGTTATGTCTCTCCTAATCTTTCTCCTTGAGTCTGATTATTTAGGTCCGCCTTGGTGCACCTGCGTCTCATGGAATGAGTGATTGATTCCCTATATAAAGGACGTTGAAGTGGCACAGGAGAGACACAGGAGATCCACCAGCAAACAAGTTTTATTACCTTTTCTCTTAATCCTTATATTTTTGGTTTGTTTTTCTTTCGTTGACTTTATGCTTTAGAGCTGCCCCGTGTTTTGGGGAAGTATATTGTTTTTGCTAGTTATTCTATGTTCATTTGTGTTCCTCGTCGTCTTGTTTGGATACGTGTTTCCATTTATGTTATTCTTTATGTTAAATAAATATTTTCGTTTGGCATTTGGATTCACGTGTCCTCTTTATGCTGCATTCCCCTTTCTTTTTTCTGCTGAAACTTAGCAGGGGTTTGTAACACTAGGTAAATCTGGGTATCATCAGCATAGCTGTGATAGGCAATTTGGTTCTTTCTCATTATTTGACTTAGTGGGAGCATATACAGGCTAAACAGGAGTGGTGCAAGAATTGAGCCTTGTGGGACTCCGCATGTCATAGACATCCACTTAGACTTATGCTCTCCTATACTCACATAATACCCCAGACCACCCCTTTTAAGCGGACTCGGGTACAGTTCGCGAGTGCGCACCCGAGTTCGGAAGACAGCGAGCACATCATTCGAACGTACTGAACTCTTGATGTCAATCGAACCCGGGTGCACACCAAAAGTGCTAGAGTGAAAGCACCCTATACCTCCCACTGGTGGTTTGACGAAATCAGAGTTCTTAACTTTTTTTTCTTTTTTTTTGCAGTTCTGCCTGGTATTTTTTATAATGCAATATGCAGTTGTCATGTAAATACATGCATGCCACTTTTAAACAGCATTAACTTGTCTATGTAAATAAACATGCCTCTGTTTCTGTTTCACCTTTGATTTTATTTTATTGATTTTATTGGTAACTAAATTGATTGATTTGAAGTAACTGATTCAATTTAAGTATCTGACATAAAAGACAACACAGATAAATTTAATAAAATAATCATAAAAACTGCCCTTACAAAAGGTAAAAAAATATTGATCCTTAATAAAAAAAAGTAAATTTTTGACCCTGCTCTGGAGTCTTTATTTATTTGGAAAAAAAAAACAAAACAAAACTGGCACTGTTGAGTTTACTTAGGATCTGTTTATAGAGCGGTATTTCATATGAACTTTCCTTTAAATTTCTTTTAAATGTACTTATAAATGTCATTTATTTATTTATTTATTTATTTATTTTTAATGAGAGTAGTAGGACACAGCCTCCAGAATGAATTTCCATGAGAAGGAGAATCAGGACACTGACTTTAAAATGAGTTCTCCATCTGCTGGCTCAAGCTGTGATCAACCCATAAAGAATCTGAGCTCTGCCTTTAGTGATGCATCAGTGACCTCTGACCCCAGGTAAGACAATTGCTATTTTTACACTTTCCAGACGCTTTAATTTAAATTGACTTGCACTGAATTCCAGAAGCCTGCAGTCGGTGGGTGAGCAGTACCTCATATAGTAGCATCACAGACAGGCAAAAAAATCACTTTCCTGAACCTGCACTGTCTGAATCTCGGAACTGTAATTTGTGACTCTGGAGCACAAAAGCAGTCTTAAGTCGCTGGGGTATATTTGTAGCAATAGCCAACAATACATTGTATGGGTCAAAATTATTGA
>NW_015539894.1:536165-538886 GCF_001515605.1 Sinocyclocheilus anshuiensis | reverse complement strand
ACACACACACACACACACACACACACACACACACACACAAATCACTTTCTTGACCCTTCACTGTTCCTCACTATTGAATGAATACCAGATCAGTATCATCAGGGAGCATAAATCAGGTTTGGCAGGTGTTACGACCCGCTCGTTTAAGGTTGTTATGTTAAATAAATATTTTCGTTTGGCATTTGGATTCACGTGTCCTCTTTATGCTGCATTCCCCTTTCTTTTTTCTGCTGAAACTTAGCAGGGGTTTGTAACACTAGGTAAATCTGGGTATCATCAGCATAGCTGTGATAGGCAATTTGGTTCTTTCTCATTATTTGACTTAGTGGGAGCATATACAGGCTAAACAAGAGCGGTGCAAGAATTGAGCCTTGTGGGACTCCGCATGTCATAGACATCCACTTAGACTTATGCTCTCCTATACTCACATAATACCCCAGACCACCCCTTTTAAGCGGACTCGGGTACAGTTCGCGAGTGCGCACCCGAGTTCGGAAGACAGCGAGCACATCATTCGAACGTACTGAACTCTTGATGTCAATCGAACCCGGGTGCACACCAAAAGTGCTAGAGTGAAAGCACCCTATACCTCCCACTGGTGGTTTGACGAAATCAGAGTTCTTAACTTTTTTTTCTTTTTTTTTGCAGTTCTGCCTGGTATTTTTTATAATGCAATATGCAGTTGTCATGTAAATACATGCATGCCACTTTTAAACAGCATTAACTTGTCTATGTAAATAAACATGCCTCTGTTTCTGTTTCACCTTTGATTTTATTTTATTGATTTTATTGGTAACTAAATTGATTGATTTGAAGTAACTGATTCAATTTAAGTATCTGACATAAAAGACAACACAGATAAATTTAATAAAATAATCATAAAAACTGCCCTTACAAAAGGTAAAAAAATATTGATCCTTAATAAAAAAAAGTAAATTTTTGACCCTGCTCTGGAGTCTTTATTTATTTGGAAAAAAAAAACAAAACAAAACTGGCACTGTTGAGTTTACTTAGGATCTGTTTATAGAGCGGTATTTCATATGAACTTTCCTTTAAATTTCTTTTAAATGTACTTATAAATGTCATTTATTTATTTATTTATTTATTTATTTTTAATGAGAGTAGTAGGACACAGCCTCCAGAATGAATTTCCATGAGAAGGAGAATCAGGACACTGACTTTAAAATGAGTTCTCCATCTGCTGGCTCAAGCTGTGATCAACCCATAAACTCTGCCTTTTCTGCCTTTAGTGATGCATCAGTGACCTCTGACCCCAGGTAAGACAATTGCTATTTTTACACGCTTTAATATATAATATATAAATGGAGATTGACTGAATCCTTTGATTGATGTCAAAAGCCTAAAGAATCCCGAAACCACATCTCCAGAACCAAGCTATGTTTCTATGAAGAGTCATGTATCCTTACTTAAGCCTCCGGATCTCAGCTTTGGAGCAGTGACCTCTGACCTGAGGAAAGACAAAACACTGATACTTAATATCTCACAAAAAAACATAAATCGAGATTGGCTGAATGCTTTTATTAAAGGGGACATCAGATGCCCATTTTCCACAGGTTGATATGATTCTTTTGGACAACTTTAAAGGCGATTTTCTCAATATTTTGATTTTTTTGCACCCTCAGATTCCAGATTTTCAAATAGTTTTCTCGGCCAAATATTGTCCTATCCTAACAAACCATACATCAATGGAAAGCTTATTTATTCAGCTTTCAGATGCTGTATAAATCTCAATTTCGAAAAATTGACCCTTATGACTGGTTTTGTGGTCCAGGGTCACATTTGGTCTGGATAAATGTGTCTTCTAAATAAATAAACGTAAAAGTATAGTGCATTCAAGCTATACATTAAGACAGGAATCAGCGGTTGAGATCAGAAATTGACAGCAAACAGCAGACAAGACTAATATGCTGTTTTGTCCATTGTCACTATCAGCAGGTGGAAGAGGCAGAGTCTCCATGTCACTATCAGCAGGTGGAAGAGGCTGAGATCAGAGTCTCCAGAACCCAGTGGTGTGTCTGTGAAGAGTAATACATCTATGATGAATCCCCCTGCACTCCGTGAGGCAACAGTGACCTCTGACCTCAGGTAAGACACTTGCCATTTTTACACTTGCCAGATGCTTTTTTTTTTAATTGACTTGCACTGAATTCCAGAAGCCTGCAGTCGGTGGGTGAACAGTACCTCATATAGTAGCATCACAGAGAGGCACAAAAATCACTTTCTTGAACCTGCTCTTTCTGAATCTCGGAACTGTAATTTGGTCTGGATAAATGTGTCTTCTAAATAAATAAATGTAAAAGTATAGTGCATTCAAGCTATACATTAAGACAGGAATCAGTGGTTAAGATCAGAAATTGACAGCAAACAGCAGACAAGACTAATATGCTGTTTTGTCCATTGCCACTATCAGCAGGTGGAAGAGGCTGAGATCAGAGTCTCCAGAACCCAGTGGTGTGTCTGTGAAGGGTAATGCATCTATGATGAATCCCCCTGCACTCCGTGAGGCAACAGTGACCTCTGACCCCAGGTATGACACTAGATGTTTTTTTGCATTGATCAGATTATTTTATACAAACGGCTTATTGTGCATTCCAGCAACCTACACACACACACACACACACACACACACACACACACACAAATCACTTTCTTGACCCTTCACTGTTCCTCACTATTGAATGAATACCAGATCAGTATCAT
>NW_015539894.1:535536-535957 GCF_001515605.1 Sinocyclocheilus anshuiensis | reverse complement strand
GATCAGTATCATCAGGGAGCATAAGTCAGGTCTAGCAGGTGTTACGACCCGCTCGTTTAAGGTTGCAACATAAAAGAGGGATCAGATAACAAAGTCTAATCAAAGCAAAATGTTTTATTACATTAAACTATTACAACAATAATTAATAATGACAAACAATAATCTAGGAGTATTAATGAAAATAATTAAATTAATATAACAACAAAACTTTAACTTCATAATTTTAAGAAATGCCAAAAGAAACAAACAAGAAAAGAGTCAGAAAGAGACACTCCTGAGAGAACTGTCCCACCGGGAGCGCCTACCCCAAATAACAGAGAACACTCTTATGCTGAGTTCACACTGCACACGATTTTAGCCCGATTTTTCACTCGCCGACAGGTTTTGCGAAATCGCCGACAAATGCCCGAAATCGGAGGCA
>NW_015539894.1:532126-535174 GCF_001515605.1 Sinocyclocheilus anshuiensis | reverse complement strand
TAACAAAGAGTGAAAAATTGAAGGGGGTCTGAATACTTTCCGTACCCACTGTATATATATATATATATATATAGAAAAGAGAGAAGAGTGATAGAGAAGAGGTAACCTGACACCAATGGGATATCTTACACCCGTGAGAGTGCATCAGCAATTACGTTTTCCTTACCACGTACGTTTAATCTGTAAGTGGAAAGGTTGCAGAATAAGGGTCCACCTCATAAGTCTCTGATTTTTACCGCGCATTCGATTTAAGAAAGTCAACGGATTATGGTCGGTATATACAACGATAGGACCACAAACAGAGCTTAAATAGACCTCGAAAAGTTGAACGGCTAAAACAAGGGCTAAGGCCTCTTTTTCCACAGTAGAATACACTTGCTGATGACGATTGAATTTTTTTGAAAAGTAATTGACTGGATGTTCGATTCCATTGGAGTCCTCTTGCAAAAGAACAGCGCCAGCACCATAAGCGCTAGCATCAACTGCAAGGAAAAATTTCTTATCAAAATTTGGAGCAATTAACACAGGAGCATTGGCCAACAACGACTTGGCATGATCAAAGGCACACTGACATTGTTCTGACCATTGAAAACATCTCTTTGGGCTTAACAGGTCAGTCATCGGGGCAACTACACTTGCAAAGTTCTGACAAAAACCTCTATAATAGCCCACCATCCTGAGAAATCGCCGTAATTCACGTTGAGTAGTTGGAGTGGGGAAACTACAGATAGAGTCAACTTTAGCATTGATGGGTTTTACACAACCCCGGCCGACTACCTTACCCAAATATGTCACCGTGGCCTTGCCAAATTCACATTTGGTAAGATTGATAGTCAAGTTAGCTTTGGACTACTGCTCAGAAAGCTCTCGAATTTGTGTGAGGTGTTCCGACCAAGAGGAACTGTACAGAACAACATCATCCAAGTAAGCGTCACATCTGGACAACCCAGACAACACTCGATTTACTAACTGTTGAAATGTTGCGGGAGTGTTTCAAACCCCAAAAGGCATAACTGTGTACTGTAAAAAACATTTGTTAAATCAAATGAAAAATTGTGTTTTTGATTGGTCCAGACGCTACACAGGTGTAATAAAAGCAGATAATTCCTTAGCACGAGATGTTAGTGGCACTTGCCAATAACCTTTCAGGAGACTGAATGGTTTTTGGAATGCCAAAAACAGACATAAAACTCGTTAAAGATTTTAAGATTGACTTAGTTGTTATTGATCTCAGAGGATAAGCTGCAGGATAACGTGTAGACTGACACATCACAGTGAATAAATATGCATGTCCAGCATGATTTGGCTTTCCAGTCATTTGACAAGTATGGCAGGACCGTACATACTCACTCCCATCGCGCTTGATTCTAGGCCAGTTAAATTTCCTCAAAACTCTATCATATCACATCTATCAACTCTCTAGGCCATTTCAGGGACTCTGCAACACGCTCAAAATGTTGGAAATACTTCTCTACGTCCTTCTCTAAAAACGGCGGCACTAGTCTAATGTTTCTATAAACATCAAAAACAGGTGTAACGTGCACAGACTCATCAGGTCACACAGGAATGGGAGTTTCAACTGTTTTTGAATTCAGCTCCAACTCAAGTTTTCTTAACTGAAACTCTTTCCTCTCTTTCTTTCTCAAATTATAACTCAAGTTTACGTAACTCAAATTGCTGTTGTAACTTCTTAAACTCAATATCCTTTTCTAACTCTTTTTGTTTTAGCGCGCAAATGTCACGCTCAGCACGAACTTTTTCCGCATCAACACATAACTGTTTCTCCTGCAAAGACATCTCACTAAACATCACATTACGCTCAGGATCATAAAGAGGAGAGGTTAAAGATGTATCAGGGTTAACAGGTGGAGTTCTTACCTCTAAAACACCCCGCTCGACAAGCGCGTCTTTCACAACTTTCAGCAGCGTCTCATTAAGTTTCTTATCATTACTCGTTACCTCCACACCAAAACGCTCGGCAATCTGCGACAGCTCTTCCTTCGTACATCTTTCCAACAATATTTCCGAAGGAAACGTGAAAAAATCCTCGATTATCGACAAAATTTATATTAGAAGAGGCAGCAGAGCAAACACAGCAAAACAAACACACGTGAGATGCCACTAAACTAGCGCGTGAGATGCCGGTAACCTAGAGCGTTAGAACTACAAATCCCATCAGCCACTTAGCCAGGGATCGTCACATTCACGCTCCGGGTCAAAACACTACCTTAGATAAGATAAATAAAGATTTACCACAAGTCATTCCTCAAATTATCTTCGTACTCGGTAGATATCACAAACACAGATGCGGAGAAACAACAAAAGGGTTACTTTAAATGAAAATGAGAGACTTCAGTTCCTAACTATAAACCTTTCCAACAATATTTCCGAAGGAAACGCGAAGAAATCCTCGATTACCGATGACATTTCTATTAGAAGAGGCAGCAGAGCAAACACAGCAAAACAAACACACGTGAGACGCCGTTAAACTAGTGCGTGAGATGCCGGTAACCTAGAGCGTTGGAACTACAAATCCCATCAGTCACTTTGCCAGGGATCATCACATTCACGCTCCGGGTCAGAACACTACCGTAGATAAGATAAATAAAGACTTACCACAAGTCATTCCTCAAATTAGCTTCGTACTCGGTAGATATCACAAACACAGATGTGGAGAAACAACAAAAGTTTTACTTTAAATGAAAATGAGAGACTTCAGTTCCTAGCTATAAACAGAACTAACTAAACCTACCTGCTCTTCAAAGGTGTACTGGACTCGGGGCAGCATTTAAACGCTGAACTCGAGGACATTTGGCATTACAAACCAAAAGCGTACCCCCAACAGAGATTTAAAACCTCCGCCCAGAATAACCTTCAAAAATAATAAAGGCAAAATAACAAACTAAAATAACAAATAGTGTCTCGATGGAAGGATTAGAAACCCAGCTTTTTTTTTGGAAGGCCAAACAAAGTGATTTCGCCTTCACAACGAAACACAGCGTCACACACGGCGGCCTAGAGTGAGCAGAGGCCGGGGGCTAGAGTGAG
>NW_015539894.1:512777-531726 GCF_001515605.1 Sinocyclocheilus anshuiensis | reverse complement strand
AAGGATCAGTCAACGAAGTCTAATCAAAAACAACTTACTTTATTGAATGAAACTATTACAACAACATTTAGTAGAAATAATAAACAAAAGTCTAGGGATGTTAAAGAAAATAAGAAAATAATTATAATAACAACAACAAAACTTTAACTACATGATATAAGAAATGCCAAAAGAAACAAACAAGAAAAGAGTCAGAAAGAGACACTCCTGAGAGAACTATCCCACTAGAAGTGCCTACCCCAAATAACTCATAACTCAGAACACTCTTAAATACTCAAACTAATGATCAATTAACAGGTTGGCAACCAATCAAAATCTTCCACTCGCTGCTCCAATAGGATCAGGAGACTCAGGGTCGTCACACAGGATATACCCAAAATAACAAGCTGTGTGTCTGTGTAGAGAAACAGTGATGAATTCAATGATGCAGAGACCTCTTACCCACCGTTAGCATAAGCATTTACTTCCTAATTTACTGTAGTGCATCTCAGATTAATAATAATTTAAGAAATTCAATGAAATAACACTAAATGTGCTACAAATAACAAAAATGGACAGCTGGATCTGTTCTTGCGGTTCCTGCTGGGCATCTCACTGGAGTCCAATCAGAGACTCTTACAGGATCTACTCACACCCAGTGAGAACAGCTCAGAGAGCATCAGGAGAACCACACAGTTCATTAAAGAGAAGATCAAAGATGGACATGGACTCTCCACCCAACAATCGCCTACATTCTTCAGATGTCAGAGGAGCCGCTGGATGAGCTGGACCTCAAGAAATACAACACATCAGATGAGGGGAGAAGAAGACTGGTACCAGCTGTGATCAACTGCACAAAAGCTCTGTAAGTGGTAACTCCTTAAACATTCACATAAAAACCTAAATTTCACTGCAGTTAAGGCACATTGACATTGTTACTTTATTAAATAATACTCACAATACTATGGTATTTGTGCCAGTTTAGTGCTTGGCTAAGACTATTGTCACGCTGAGTTCTGTATCTGTTCTGTTATGGTTCATTTTCTGTGTTCCCATTCACCTGTGTTCCCAGTTAATCTGTTCCATTAATCTGTTCCATTCTGTTCCATTGCTCCACACCTGTTTCTGTTCTCACTGATTATGTTTCCTGTGTTTATAAGTCCTGTGTTTTCCTCTGTTCCCTTGTCTTGCGTTTATGTTGTTTGGTGGTAGTTGTCTTCTGTGTTCTCTAGTGTTTCCTTGGGAATTATCTATTAAAAACTCTATTTTGAATTACCCCTTTGCTGTATGCGTGAAAGTAATTACTACTTTCATTTATATTTTGTCCTATAGACTTGCTGGCTGTAATTTTACTGGTCAGTCTTGTGAGAGTTTGTCTTCAGCTCTACAATCCTCAAACTCTGTCCTGAGAGAGCTGGATCTGAGTAACAATGATCTGCAGGATTCAGGAGTGAAGCTGCTCTCTGATGGACTGAAGAGTCCAAACTGTCAGCTGGAGATACTGAGGTTTGTTGTAGTAATGTTTGTCTAAAATTGTTTGAGTGCTGATACTTTGGAGGTTTAGACTACTTTTTCTTTCTTTTTTTTTTTTAAGCATTTAGCACATTACATTAAGTTATTTGTGATCACAACTGCTTAACCTCACCATTGCTCCTAGATTTATAAACACATCATTTGAATTGTGATTTCCTTTGGAGATAATTTTCTGGAAATCCATAAATCAAAAATAGAACCTGCAGGCCACGAGGGGTCTAATCTGACCAATGCCTAGTCTGGGATGATATGAATAAAGTAAAATATGAAAAATACATTAAATTATTGCATACATTAAATCATAAATTGGCATGATATTGGATGACAGATTTGAATTGTTGCTGGTATGTTCTATAAAAAGGAACAAGTCTTGAATCATGGATCATAGGCATTGATGTAATGATTGTTCTGATTGGTGGATCTCAATACAAGGTTTCTGTTCCTAAGTCTTGGTATAACTCACCAAAATTTGCCTTTAACAAATCATCAAGATGCTACATCAGTTGATATTTGGCTTTTTTTTTTTTTTTTTTTTTGGCATTAAACATTGGCCAATACGTTTGATCTGTTCGGCCAGTAAGCATCAACAGTACTGTTTTGACAGCATTGAGAAACCCAGTATCTGAGTGCAGATGCACAAGAGTGCCCAATCTCTCTGTTCTGTACTATACTGTCTAATAGAAAAGCAAATGCCACCGTACTTTATCATATTCCACTGTCATTCATAATTATGCATTTATATCAAAGTATTTGAATGTCTGATAAAAATTTAAAACGTTTGTAGAATCCAGCCATTAGATTATGAGAGGAAAGTCTACTAACAAATGCAATCCCTGCCGGTACTGAGACTCGAACTTGCAACCTTCGGGTTACAAGTTCGACTCTTCTACCCATTAGGCATTTGCTGCTTCTTTTTCCATCCACTGAAGAAAAAACTGCCCCGCCATCAGTATTCAGTGATGGAGCTCATACTTAACCATGTTTATGTAGAATATCAGTCCGATGTAGAAGTACAGCTTGCTGATGCTGACATCTGCCCATTTGTCTTTGTGACCCTTTGCAATTGTCCTGTCAGTCAGGGCATGTGTTGTGGCACTGAGTTGGTAAAGCACTCTCAGAGCAAAAGAGTTTGAAGAGACTCATGGGAGAGTTTGTCTTATTTGTGGTCCAGTTTTCTGGTATCTGGTCGTTCCATAAAAAAAGCAAACAAATGTGAGCATGCTGATTTCAGGAGTAACTGTATTAGTGATCAATAATACTAATATTGCCCATTCAGAACGAAAAAAAATTATGATTTTGTACGGTCATACATGCACTTATGCTTTTGCATGTGTTTTCACACAGTACATAAACAACATTTATATCTTAGAAACTACATTATTATTGGTTGGCCCATTATAAACATCTACTTCTGAGCAGATATTCACGAACACAGTATTTCACAGTAAACTGTGATCTAAACATTTGTAAGGTCAACCCAATTGGCCCAACGAAGGTATCCAATGGTGGCTGAAGGTTTCCTGTATGTTCGCTCTTTTCAGTGTGCAAAGTAATTTAATTTCATTTCAATTTTAATCTGACTCCATTTTATTATGACCTCAAATTTAGGTTGTCATACAAATTGGTTGTTTGTCCATTTATGTCCTATTATTATTATTATTATTATTATTATTATTACGACACTTAATTACTCTAGTTAACCCTTTATATTTACTCATTAGGAATCTGTGACGCTCAGTGTCTCACGTTG
Source organism: Sinocyclocheilus anshuiensis (assembly GCF_001515605.1). Classification (NCBI taxonomy): domain Eukaryota; kingdom Metazoa; phylum Chordata; class Actinopteri; order Cypriniformes; family Cyprinidae; genus Sinocyclocheilus; species Sinocyclocheilus anshuiensis. The sequence continues at coordinate 528,464 of NW_015539894.1, read as the reverse complement.
GCCATTTTACGCAGATCTCACCGTGACAAACTCGCCAGTCTGATCATTAGCCAGAGGTTTCATACCACATTTATGCAGATGATACTCAGCTTTATTTTCCCCTAAAATCAGGTTCTGATTCAGTGTCCTCTTTGCTGGCTTGTTTAGAGGACATCAAGAATTGGATGGAAAATGATTTCCTTTAGTTAAATCAGAAAAAGTTATTTTGTTCGGCCCACCACACCATTTAAATTTGATTTCAGTGTCCTCTTTCAGGAAAACATTCATCAAAAAGTTAAAAACCTGGGAGTTATTCTTGATTCTGAACAAAAATTTGACAAACAAATCAATTCTGTAGTCAGAGCCAGTTTTTTGCAGCTTAAGGGGCTTCGCAAGTTTAAAACCTTTCTTAGTTATGATTCATGGATTTATTTCAACCAGGCTTGATTACTTTAACGCTGTCACAACTTGCTACAGACCAGAGACATGGAGAGCTTCAATAATAGAAGATTTATTAACAAAACAAAGATTCAAACATGAGATAAAAATTGGTACAGAATGCCGCTGCTCATTTTTTGAAAGGGACAAAAAAAAAAGACTGCGCATATTACCCCTGTATTAGCGTCACTTCATTGGTTTCCTGTTAAATTCAGTGTTGATTTTAAGGTTTTAGTTTTTGTATTCAAAGCACTCCATTGTCTTGCCCCTATCTAGCTTTCAGATCTTCTCCATTTCTACTCTCCTGCGAAAATGCTTAGATCCTCCTCCCAGTTGTTATTGATTGTTCCAAAATCTCGTTTAAAAACTAAAGGCGACAGGGCTTTTTCAGTTCTTGGTCCTATGCTCTGGAACTCTCTACCGTTATCCATCAGATCGTACCCTACGTTATCTAATTTTAAAAAATCTCTTAAAACATCTTTTTTTTTCTCTGGCTTTTGCTTAACTTTAAAACCTTTTTGTAAAAATCGGTTGAAACGGTCTTGTCTGTGGTCTCCCATGGTTTTAAAATGGTTTAAGATTTGAAAATCATCTAGTGTGCAGTCAGCCTTAAGTACTCAGACCAAGACAAAAATCCTCCAAATGGAGACAGGAACTAGGAATTGGAATTTGCATTGATCAAGTTCTTGACGTGGAGAGTTTGCACCTTTTGGGGACAGAGGGTGATTTGCATGAAAGTCACTGGGAAATGACACCCTCTACAGTGAGTAAAATATCTCTAACTCTTAGGAACTGTATTACCTTTTAGTCTACTTCTCATAATATTAAGACCATTGTACCAGTCGCCCTGAGACAATTCAAATGATATCAAGACATGATTGTGAATATCACTTGCATTCATGTTAAACATTTATATTATGCTATCGACCTTTCTGAGTGAGCTGACTGAAGGGAAGAAAGTGACTGAAAAGGAACAAATGTAAAGGAATTTCCCCCGCATCTTCTCTCGCTCTGTCAGTTGTGCTGTATTGTTAACTGCTTGCTATTTGAGTGTGCTGCTTCCCACTTAGTTTGCTGTTTCTGTGATGTGACGTTCGGGTTAGGCTAACGTGGTTTTCGCTCTGGCTGGCATTACTGTTCACTTAAAAAGTTTTTTAAAGGATGGGTGAGAAGGGACTTTTCTCACATCTTCTCTCAGTGAGATGTCAAAACGAATGTCTGTATGTTAATACACTGTGTGTGTGTGTGTGTGTGTGTGTGTGTGTGTGTGTGTGTGTGTGTGTGTGTGTGTATTGTCTGTATCTCAGAAGATCAAAGTGTCTGAGGTTCTTTAAGTCTTGCACATTCTTTGATTGTTACATTTATCATGCTGGAGTGTAAACTTTTATATTGTATTACATATCATATATTATAGGACATAAAATTCACATTCTTGTTTTGTGGAATAATTAGATGAAATGTAACAAAGTCTGAGGTAAATTCTGGCTTATTCTTTATTTTGAGTCTTCTAAAAACGATAAAAAGTAGATGAATCCTGCTGCTTTGTTTATAGAGGTGATAGAGCATTTGCATGTCTGCGTGTCTCACGTAGATGATTACCATATGAATAGGCTGCCCTGAACGTGGGTGTTACCACTTTAGATAATTAACTCAGACGGGAAAAACTGTACCTCATGCTGGTTTCATACAAATTACATAAACAGAATATTTGTTTTTGATTTGATATTGTGCTTTTTGAATAAAAGCATTCATTTCCATTTAAAGCACACACCCCCCCAAACATTTGAATGGTAGTGTATCATGGTTCTGCATAAACATGAAGCCGCACAACCGTTTTCAACATTGATAATAATCTGAAATGTTTCTTGAGCAGCAAATCAGCATATTAGAATTCAATTCAAGTTTATTTGTATAGCGCTTTTCATGACACAAATCATTGCAAAGCAGCTTTACAGAACATTAAGTTTCTACAATATATTTAGTAGTAGCTTGTCAGTGGTGACTGTCAATTTAATGTACATATGGCAGAAATGTACGGTAAAATTCAGTTAATGATGTAGTCAAACAGACGATGAACACTATTGATGTGACCTAAAGACAATGATGAGTTAATAATATTGAGAAGCGGTTCTTCTGCTACAGGTAACAACTCATGCAGTAATTTAGTGGAATGATTTCTGAAGGATCATGTGACAGTGAAGACTGGAGTAATGATGCTGAAAATTCAGCTTTGATCACAGCAGTCAATTACATTTTATGATATACTGCAATAAAAAAAGAGGTATTTATAATACTGTTTCACAATATTAATAGTTTTACTGTATTTTTGAGCACATAAATGCAGCCTTGGTGAGCATAAGAGACTTTATTAAAAATTGTAATGTTTCCAAACTTTTGACAGGTACTGTATTAGAAACTAAATTACTATTGTTTAGAATATTTTCAGAATGTTTATGTACATTTGAGCAGATATTCACAAACAGTATTTTACAGTAAACACTGGTCTAAATACTGGTTCTTCAGCACTCTGACAAGCTATTTGCACTAAACATTACAATGCATCAACTGCTCTCTATAACATTTACCTCGCTGTGTTATTACTGTGAATAATACTGACTATTACTGTGATTACTGCAACTGCATTCAGATTAAACATATAAACTTCCTGTGTATACTGTCTGTAAAAAAAAAAAGTTTACATTTATGTTTATATCTATTCATTAAGCAGATGTTTATCCAAAGTGACTTACAAATGAGGAAGTACTTTACTTTAGTTACAGGTACATTAAAGGAATGAATTTGCCTACAATTGAAAAGTATGTAATTCAATCATAAAAGGGTAAACATGAATGACATTTCAGACCTTCTTTCTCTCTGTAGGTTGTCTGGATGTATGGTGACAGATGAAGGCTGTGGTTATGTGTCTTCAGCTCTGATTTCAAACCCCTCACACCTGAGAGAGCTGGATCTGAGCTACAATCACCCGGGAGATTCAGGAGGCCAGCTGCTCAACCACAAACTGCAGGATCCAACCTATAAACTGCAGATACTCAAGTAAGTTGAGCGGTTATATTATTAAAATATAGATATATTATAGTTTTGTATTTTCTGAACTGCTCGAATGTGTAAGCACTCAACACCACAATCAGTGCAGGAAAACATGTCTGTTAAAGGTTACTTGTAGTAGGTTTTTCACCCGACCACTCTGTTTATATGGATTAATTTTTTGGATTAATTTTCTGGGTGACAGTATACATGACCTTGTCTGTGAAAACCCAGCTTAAGTCATTTTTTTGGGATTCACTGTTTCTTACCCATCTTAGATTATGGTGATATTATTTACATGCATGTTTCTTTATACTTACTAAAAAGGCTGGATAGTGTTTATCACGCTGTAAAATAATGCACGATACCGACACTGCTTTCAAACGTTCAGTGCTGCTTTACTTCTTTTTCTGCAGTGCACACACACATGAGGAGGAGGAGCCTATACTAATCAACCACAGAGTCCGGAGTGTTTCTTAAAGACACTGACAAAATGACAATACATCGTCCCTCCTCAGCAGAAAACATTCCAACATAACTACTACAAATATATACACAGCTATTATGAATGTTAAACATCTGACTGCTATTTTTTGTCGTCTTCTTTTTTTTTTTTTTTAACTGCAGATAACATGCAAAACATCCAAGTAAAACATAAACAAAAGATTTAGCACACATTGTGTAAAAGTTGCAGTTAATGGTGCATGTAACAATAACAATGAACAGTCAAGCATCATCACATCTATCTTGGAAGGAGAGGTTACCAGCACGTCACTTCCACAAGGTGTCTTTACCACACCTTTCCCTAACTATAAGCAGAGCCTGTTTGGAGGCTTCACAATTCTGCCTCGCCTGGTGACATACTGTCCAGCTGGCAGTGTTTGTTTGCCAGATGAAAGCTCTTTAGGCGGTGATTGGGGCAAACTAGTGTGGTCAACAGGTCCATGCTCTTCATCACTCAATGTCTCTGATATTTCAGTCCAGTGTTCATTGTCAGGCCTGTGACGGGCCTCATTGGCTTTTGCGAAGATGCTGAATGTGAATGCGACGGTACTCCTTACTTCCGCAGTCTACAACATAAGATCTTGGAGCACAATGCTGTCCCACAACGACATCAGGAGACCACTTATGATTTCCAGGATATGGTTGCATCCTTACTTCATCTCCTGGATTCAGAGCAGGTCGAGGACCACTTGCCCTCTTGCGGTCATGGTAGATCTTTTGGATGCTCTTACTTTCGTCCAGTCGACGTTTCACTTTAAGAGGGTCATAAGCACTTGGTGTGAGCAGCTGCCGACCAGCAGGCAGGTTGTTACGGGGCCGTCTGCCCATTAGCAGCTGCGCTGGTGACAGGCCTACTGACTCTATCGGCGTTGTCCTGTAGTCGAGTAGAGCAAGATGTTTGTCTGTTGCCTTGCACCAGAGTTTCTTAACAGTCTGAACTGCTCGTTCCACTTCGCAGTTGGAGTGTGGCGTGTGCGGTGACGACGTTTTGTGTGTGACTCCATAGCTTCGGCAGAAGTTCTTAAATTCCTCTGCGGAATATTGTGGATCGTTGTCCGTTCGAAGATGGTAGGGATTCTGTGTCTGCTGAATTGAGCCTTGAGGGCTTCCACGACAGCACTGCAATACAGACCTTTCAACTTATCCACCTCAATGAATTTTGAATAGTAATCCACCAGCAGAACATAATGATTACCTTCAAACTAAAAAAGATCTGAAGCCACCTCTTCTAATGGAAGTTCTGGAGTTTCTGTGGGCTTGAGCGGTTATCTGGGTAACCGATTCTGGAAATCAGCACATTTGCTGCAGTTCTTTATCATTTCCTCTATTTCGGCACTCATGCCTGGCCAGTATAAGACCTCACGAGTGCTCTGTTTGCTCGTCATTATTCCCAAGTGAGACTGGTGTACAAGCTTCAGCATATCATTTTGCATGGAAGGAGGTACTATTATACGGAGGCCTTTATAGATGATGCCATCAGCTATGGCAAGCTGTCTTCGAGAGTCCCAATATGGTTGGACAACTGTGGGTACATCGCGCCTATGGTTTGGCCACCCTTGCTGTATCATTTGTTGGAGGGTGCTGAGCTCATTTTTTGTGCGCTCTTGGAGCTCTGAGTATTTCTGCTCACAAACAGAGACAAAACTGAGCATAGAGATACACTCCAGGCCTTAAATTTCTGACTTTTTCTCGGGTAGTTGTGCTCTAGACAATGTGTCAGGCAGCTCCATGTCTTTCCCTCGCCTGTATCTGACTGTCAGGTCATACCACTGGAGTCGAAGACGCATTCTTTGTATGCGCATGGGGGTAGAGAGGAGTGGCTTCTTCCAAAGGCTTGTGGTCATTGTACACCGTGACATGGTTTCCAAAAATGAAATTGTGAAACTTTGTACAGGCGTGAACTATTGAGAGCATATCCTTCTCAATTTGCGCGTAGCGTGTTGCTGTGTCCGTCAGCGATCGAGATGGAAAAGGCAACTGGATGATCTTCCTGCAGCAGGACAGCACCCAAGCCGCTGCTGCTGGCATCACAGAAAATTTCGACAGGCTTAGACGGATCAAACAATTTTAGCACTGGGGACTGTGTGCCTAAGTCTTTTAATTTGTCGAAGGCTTGTTGCAGTGCCGGCTGCCATGCATACTCGACATCAGTCTTTAGAAGCTGTCGCAGAGGTGCAGCCACCTCACTGAGATTTGGCAAGAACTTTGACAAGTAGGTAACAAAGCCTAGGAAACGACGGACACCATCCTTGTTTGCTGGTGCTGGCATGGACTTAACAGCTTCGATTTTAGCTGGGTCTGCCTTTAGACCCTCAGCTGTTATTAGGTGTTCTACATATGGCACAGAAGATTGCTTGATGTGGCATTTGTCGAAGTTGAGGCTCAGATTGTAACTTGTGGCTCTCTGAATTACTTTATGGAGGATCGCATCATGCTCCTTCTTAGGTCTTCACCTTTGTCTAACAGTCTTTCTTGGACGCGCTTCTCTCTGACACCCGCGATTATTGCATCGATCAAAATGTCATCTTGACCGGCATACTCGCAATCCATTAGTATAAGTCTCAAGTCCTTCACAAAGTGGTAAAAACTCTCAGCATTACCTTGCTTTCTTTGTTCAAAACGGTGTCTGGCTCAAGGTTAATTTCGTAAACGAAAACTAAAACAAAGACGAAAACGATTGATGAAAAAACTATTTCGTAAACTAAAATAAAATAAACGTCAAAATATTTGAAAAACTAAAACGAAATGAAACTAACATCAGTCGGTTGGTCGACTTTGGTGATGTATCCCATTTTGACCATCTCTTGCAGTTTCTCTATTATTTTCTTTCTGAGTGCCGCTGGTTGACATCGGACTTGATGAACTATGCCTTTTGCGTTTGGGTCAATTTTGATCGTGTATTTGCCCGGCAAATTTCCCGTAGTATGCGCCAACTCTGGATAATCATCTAGCCCAGCTGGCACATTCTGTCTTTCCATTGCACCACTGGAGCATTTTTCTTTGTTTTTCAGGTTAGTTGGCTTTAATGCATCCAGCCGAATGACTAAACCTAGTCCTTCAGCCGTTTCACCACTCAGCTCATTTTCTTGTGAGATATCCACAGTCTCAAACTCTGCTATTACAGTAGCACTCTTGTATAAACAATACAAAACTTGGCCTAGCATCTTGTGATCACTCTGCTCTACACACGCTTATAATTCTTCATAAATAAAGAAAAGAACATATTCAAATATGAGCCTTTATTGTTAAATACGATTGCCGTTATTATTGAATTTCATTAGTTCCAGTTATGATTTATGCGCGGCTGTTCACGGAAAAGTGAGCAAGACACAACAGTTACAATATCATGATTATGGTTAAATAAGATAAAAGACATAACCAAATTAGGCTACAATTATTTTCATATTAAATATCTCAACACACATCATTGGATATGGCATTAAGCGCAACTTGTGTAGATTCATTTAGTAAAAAAGGCTTGACTGCTTTCTTTGGCGTAGATAGTAAAAGTATATGTAATATACAATATGTAATACAAATATGATCAATCTCCGCATGCATTAATTTTGTGTCGCTATATGTTTGCCTCACTAAGGTTAAAGGTCTGGCTATCCTCTTATTCTTTCTCGGCCTTATGTAGCTGGCGAATTTGTCCAAAACTTTGAAAGGATCATTTCTCTCACCTTCCGCCCAGCTGAACGTCTTGTAGATTTCCCGGCCTTGTTCGCCGATCCACGTACACAGCCAGCCTGCGCGCTGCTTCGCGGTTAGCTCCGATAGCGGGCCTTCGGAGACAAACGTGACGTGACTTCGAAATCTTTCGAATTCTTGATACAAATCCGGAGCGTCCCAGTCGATTTTTGGGTGATCGAACTGCGAGGATGCCATACTTCATTATCTGTACTTAGCAGACTTCTGACACCATGTAAAATAATGCACGATACCGACACTGCTTTCAAACGTTCAGTGCTGCTTTACTTCTTTTTCTGCAGTGCACACACACATGAGGAGGAGGAGCCTATACTAATCAACCACAGAGTCCGGAGTGTTTCTTAAAGACACTGACAAAATGACAATACATTACACATGCTGCATTGCGATTTATAACTAATGCTTGCTCACATACTCACTTGTTTGCTGTACAACAATGTAGGTTAGTCCTCTTTATATCAAAAAAGGAAATTCATATAATAATTGTATACTGTAAAGGCATTGCTGGCTATGCTTCCAAATTACTAGTCTTTTATGTTTGCGTAGAAAGAACTATATCACCAGATCATCAAATGGGAATCAATTAGAAGTACCTGGGGTATATTCAGAGCACGGAAAATCAGCTTTCTCTTACTATGCTCCTCGGTTGTGGAATGAATTTCAAACTATTACTCCTCTAGAAACAATTCCTTCTTTGAATACTTTTTAAAAGTTATTGCAGTGTATAATGATTGAAAATATTGCTGTTTTAATTAATTTGTTATATAATTGTTAAATATTATATAATTTTGCTTACTGTCTGCCTTTGTTTATGTTCCTGTGGCTCAGTGGTAGAGCATTGCATTAGTGGCGCAAAAGGTTGTGGGTTCAATTCCCAGGGAACACACATACTGGTAAAAAAAAAATGTATAGCCTGAATGCACTGTAAGTCGCTTTGGATAAAAGTGTCTGCTAAATGCATAAATTAGAATTATTTTTAAACTTTATGTGAAACTTTTGTATGGTCCTCTTGGCCAGAACTCCCTTGAAGAAAATATTTATTTTTATCGCAATGGGACCTTCCTGGAAAAATAAAGGATAAAATTACAAATATAAAATAAAAAAATAGGCATTTCATCAGCTCACAAACCCCCATGGGTTCGCAAACCCCTTTTGGGAAACTCTGTTTTACACAATAGTAAAACCATTTGAAAAGGCATTAGTAATGAATTCATGAACATTTTTTTTCTATGTTCAGTTTGGACCATGGAGGACATTTTAGGATCACACCAGGTCTGCGGAAATGTAAGTCCTCACACACACAAACACCTATGAATATTTAAAAATAGGGATGCACCGAAATGAAAATACTTGGCCAAAGCTGAAGCCGAATATAACGAAACACTTGGCCGAAAGCCGAATACCGAACACGATTGGTCACATTTTTCATTTATTTTGCCAGTTTTTTCCACTATTGCATAAATTAAATAGTCAAAATGTGCTTTTTGTCTTGCTTTTCAAAGAAAAAATACAATTTAAAAATATTTAACATTTTTTAAACATTCCAGCAGACATTACACCAACAAAGCACAATATAACATAAAATAAATTAATTAAAATGAGTAAAATACAAATATTTTTATTTGGCCATCTTTGAGCCCTCCGTCTTGAATAGCCTATATTAGGCCCATAACTGCTGAAAGAATGTAACATACTCTGTATGTATGTATGAATGAATGAATGAGGCATTTATATAGTGCTTTATTGTGTATTGCTGTACACCCAAAGCACTTTACAATCATGAGGGGGTCTCTCCTCAACCACTACCACGACGGCAGCCACAGTACAATGGCGCCAGTGCGAAAGAGTGCAAAAAAGTGGATGAACCCACAAAATATTTGTCCTAGACATAAGCCTACTTATGGCCGCGAGAACTAGGGGTGCTGCAGCACCCCCTGCTGACAGCTGTTTTACTGCACTGGAATTTAAAATGACACTGCTTGAATTTTTTTTTCTGTTTCTAATTTTCCACATTTGTTCATGAAATTACTCTAAAGAGTATTTCGTTTTTATATGTTGTTGAATGTGGTTTGTGACTTCTGGATCACAGATGGAGTCTGTAAACGGCCATTTTTGCGTCTTTAAAATGACACTTAAAAATGTTTCCACACTGCCGACATGTTTTCTGCATTTTTAAGTGTGCGCGCCTCTCACTCTACGCTGGTTGCTATTTGATAGCGTAATTAAAAACATCATTGTTCGGTAAAATGTATGCAGTCTTTTCACTTATTCGGCCGAACACCGAAAGTGCTTTTTTTTGCTATTTTCGGACGAATAATTTCAGTTGCCGAACATTCGGTGCATCCCTATTTAATAATGACGTAGATGTTTTGATATGCCTTTTTGTGTTCAGATGCCTGTGATATCACACTGGATCCAAACACAGTGCACACTCAACTCATCCTTTCTGAAGGGAACAAAAAAATAACATGTGTGAAAGAGCATCAGCCATATCCTGATCATTCAGAGAGATTTGAGCGCTTTGAGCAGATTCTGTGTAGAGAGAGTCTGACTGGACGCTGTTACTGGGAGGCTGAATGGAGCGGCTCCGGTCATGTAGCAGTGGCATATAAAGGAATCAACAGGAAGGGAGGAATTGATTGTTGGTTTGGACTCAATGAAAAGTCCTGGAATATTTACTGTTGTGATACGATTTACACTGTCTGGCACAATAATAAGAGCACTGATATTCCTCGCTCTTCATCCTCTAATAGAGTAGGAGTGTATCTGGACTGGTCGGCTGGCACGCTGTCCTTCTACAGCATCTCTGACACACACACACTCACACACTTACACACATTCAACACCACATTCACTGAACCCCTCTATGCTGGGTTTAAGGTTTATCCTGATTCTTCAGTGTTTCTATGTCAGATTTAACAACATTCCTGTGAGGAACTGCAGAGACACAAGTGGACGCCTAACTTAGAGCAAATAAAGAACGTTCAAATTTCTTATTTATTTGGCTCTTGGCAGCCATATACATAATATTTTCTAAAAAAACACACACACACACACACAAAAAAAACGCATCAAATAATTTCTACATATAGTGCGCAAGTAACGGGATATTAATAGTGGCCAAGTAAAAATAGAACACTAGGCTTTGAATTTAAAGATGAATTTGAATTCAAAACTTTCTGAGCAGTTTCACTCCAATGAAAACAGTGGCATTCAGTGCATCAACAAGGCGTCCATGTTTTATTCTACTCAAAATTAATTACATTACATTAAATATAAATTAATTTAATATTAATATTTCATTGTTGCACCATGAAAGTAACTTTTAAGTGTCAGATTAATTGAAAATGGCACTTTAATCTAACAGCTTCACTATGTAATACTGGGTTACTAAATCTTTGCACGTGGTAAATCACCCCTTATGCAACGACAATATATTTCTTAACCCTTTGACGCGTACGATCACACCGGTGTGATTTCAACGTTCAGTGCGTCACGTGATCAACTGCTGAATTCAAATCTTTGGCTGGCGCTGAGCACTTGCCATATTATCACAAATATTCCGTTTTCAACCATATAATGCTTATTTTAGGTTTCAGACATTTAAACACACATACTAGCAAAACCATACATTTATAGTTTGTAAAATACGTGCTGATTTCTATGGAAATGGCAATAATGATCATGTTTTTATTGATATCATATACAGATTGTGTAGGTAACTATAAAGTTTACTCTGCTCTTCTCCCAGTTTACCGGAGACTTTAACGTGTTTTCGGGAGGACAGGATGAATTTGCGTGTTGTAAATCCCACAGCTCGGATTCAGCGCGAACTAACATGGCGGCGCCCATCACCCGGTATAGATCAAATAACACGGTCATTATAAAAGTGTTTCATTGATTTACTTGCACATATTACAGAATCGGAATATCAGATATTTCATAATATAGTGAGCATGTTTGTCAATATTTTGAATAAAAAAGGAAAAAGGAAATAAACGCGATCCATGTGTCATACAGAGCTATTGTCACATGACAAACAATAAGGCGATACGTTCTAAAATAACGGTCGCCTAAAAAACTCGCGCTGGGGGCTCAGCTAGAATATTTTAAACTCATGTGTGAAAGGGTTAATATATGAATTTTCAGTATATTAAAGGGGTCATATGATGCTGCTAAAAAGAACTTTATTTGGTGTATTTGGTGTAATGCAATGTATTTACGTGGTTTAACGTTCAAAAAACGCATTATTTTCCACATACCACTGAAGGATCCTTAGATCCTCACAGGCAAATTGTGTGTGTTGTGTTTTTGTTTTTATGTTTTTTTTTATTAATTTATAATCATTTATTCACATAATCATTTTATAATCATTAGTCATTCATATGATTTATTATTTGATTTTTTAAATTATTTATCATTATATTAACTATTTATATTGTTTATTCATTTATTATGTTTTATATTTTTTTATTAATTTTCCCTAGCTTATGCATTTTCATTGTTGTTCAATCTCATGCTTGTGGGGTTTCATGAACTGTTTTGTCTGTATGAATAAGCGATAGATAAGGGGGAATGTTTATGGAAACCCAAAGTTTATGGGATGTTGTTGTGAAGCAGTTTTGGTATAACAGTACATGTTGAATTTGTGCTGGTCAGACGAAGTTTGAACATTGAGACATACGCAACTTTGATTGATTGTTCAATAAACTGTTACTTTTTACCATCATCACTTTGTCTCCTGCTTCTGCTTTCCTCGGTCAACTTCTTGACTGACAGAAGACTGTTAAACACTCGTTTTGGGTATTTTTGGATACCAGACAAGACTAGCTGTTGACAGGGTTTGGGTATTAACAGCGCTGCTGACCAGCTGTTCTGTTACTGGACAAACTTATATTTTCTGACGGGATCTGGTTGGATCCTAAATATATATATATATATATATAATTATCTGGCGTGGAGACCCAATCTAACACCGTACATTGTTGTTGCTCCTCTATGCCCCGCCTTTCTGAAACACATTGATTTTTACAAAGCTCATCAGTCTGAAAAGCGAGGTGTGCTCTGATTGGCCAGCTATCTAGTGCGTTGTGATTGGTCGAATACCTCAAGCGTGTGACGGAAATGTTACGCCCCTCACCAGGTTCAAGAAACATTCCTCCGTAAAATGCATTGCACACATCTGAATATTTGGGTTGAAGTGTTCTGGAACAGTGTTGTAAATACAACTTAACCACTGATTTCTAGTCGTGTCCTCTTTTGGAAGACCAAACAAAGTAGTTTAGCTTTCACAACGAGACACAGGGTCTCCACGACATGGTGGCAGCAACAATACTACAGCGACATTTGGGCGGCGTTATGCAAATCTTCCCACACAGTGACGTAGACATGACGTAGACGTCTTCAGATGAGGCGTTTTAGGAGGGCGTGGACGAGTCTTAAAGGGATAGTTCACCCAAAAATGAAAATGTGATGTTTATCTGCTTACCCTCAGGGCATCCAAGATGTAGGTGACTTTGTTTCTTCAGTAGAACACAGATGATGATTTTTAACTCCAACCGTTGCAGTCTGTCAGTCTTATATTGGAAGTGAATGGGAATCACGGTTTGAGAGTCAAAAAAACATATATAGAGTGATAGTGTCAATGGTCCACTTGAGAGATAGGTGGCGGTAATGCACTTATAAGTCTGCAATCCGCCGTAAAGTAAGAAGAAGAATAAGACGCGTCACGTGCCGGCTGTCGAGGACGCACTCAGGACAGTTCAGACATTGCAGTGCATCAGAGGTAAAAAAAACTATATAAATACTGTTCAGTTTCTTGCACAGACTGATCGTTTTGTGTCTTTACACATTAAGTCAAGTCACCTTTATTTATATAGCGCTTTTAACAATACAGATTGTGTCAAAGCAACTGTACAGCATTAATTAGGAAAATAGTGTGTCAATAATGCAAAGTGATAATGGTAAAACACTCAATTTTCTGTTAAAGGCAGTTCATCATTGAATGCAGTGATGTCATCATCCAGCTCAGTTCAGTTTAAATGGTATCTGTGCAATCAAGTCAACGATATCGCTGGATATTAAGTGTCCCCAACCAAGCAAGCCAGAGGAACCAAAACTCCATCGGTGACAGAATGGAGAAACCTTGGGAGAAACCAGGCTCAGTCGGTCACTTATATCTTGGATGCCCTGGGTGTAAGCAGATAAACATCAAATTTTCATTTTTGGGTGAACTATCCCTTTAACTTTTATAAAGAATATCTCTTTGGATTTGAGACTTTAGTCTTTGTAACTTTACAGATCTTCTTTATGCACCAATAGCTTGTAACACTCCAAAGAGAAAGGAAAACATGAAATCGCATCATATGAACCCTTTCAATTATATAACGGTATGTTAAAAAATATACAGAATAATATATTGTGTAAATATATTACAATGTATTGAATAATACATAAGGAATTGCCGCTTTCATATATTAAAAAAATGTGACAATATATTTACTTATATATCACAATGTAATATATAGATGTACATGTGATAAGATATGGTACTGCAGTGTATACATATATTGATCACATATTTACTCATGCTGTATATACACACATATGGAAATATATATTTCTTAATTTATATTTCTTATGTTTAACAATCATTTATATATAATATACTTCATATTTTAAAATATAGCTAGTTTACAATAGCTAACAATGGACACATCCAGCTTGGTTGTCTGATTTCTACTGGAACACGGTCCAGTTGGGTGTGACGTCATTCCCAGCTCCGACCTCCGAGGTAAAAGGAACGCAGCGGGGAGCAGTACAAGATGGCGCTCTAAAGTGGTCGTCTTTCCCGATCTCTGCAAAACACTGCTTTTTTTTCGAAGTTACGTGTCCCTTATCGAGTCAGATTTTTTCTGAAACTTCTAAATATCTAGTGTAGATTCAGAAATAATGTCAAAGTCCCAAAGGAAATGGGAAGACTTGCTAGATTAAGCTGTTAGCCGTTTAGCAGCATTCGACGGTGTGACACCTAGCTCCGAGCTTAAAATATCACCTGATGGTACAACAAGCACTGCTCATGGACACCATCCCGGCTGATCCCTGTCCACAGAGCTCATCACAGACAGACTGTGACGTATCAGAACAGCTCCAAGACTCAGCACCCAAGGACGACTTTCTGGAAAACAGCCAGGGATGCCAGGACAACATATTTCAGCCACCGGAAACACCAGAGCCAGAGCCCATCTCACCAGACACATTATTCCTCTCTCCAGCATCTCCACTTCTAAGTTTCTCACAGAAAATGGAGGAACTGGTGTAAGCTGGGACCAAACTCTCCCACTCTTTCGCTGCAAGCCCCCAGATATTGGCGGGCCCCCCAACCACTGAAGCCTGTGGGCCCAGCTCGTCCTCCTCCTCCAGTGAGAGCTCTCAGGCCGCTGCCACAACGCCAGAGCCAACACCCTCCATCTGCTGTAGGTGAACCAAAAACAACTGATAGCAGCTCTCAGTGATATGTGCTGGGTCCCCGCAGTCTGGGTCCAGAACACCTGAGAAGAGATGATGCCAACCCCTCAGAGGACCTCAGATGATGCCAACCCTGAAACAACATACAGAACTACCACATTTCGCTATAAGTTTGATTGCATCATATAATAATTGCTGTTAATAGTGTTCATCGTCTGTTTTATTATGTCTTAAATTGATTTTTCCGTACATTTCTGCCATATGTACATTAACTGACAGTCACCACTGATAAACTACCACTAAATATTGTAGAAACTTAATTGGCTGTAAAGTTGCTTTGCAATGATTTGTATGGTGAAAAGCGCTGTACAAATAAACTTGACTTGACCATTTAGCGCCCAAACTCTGGAATAACCTACCTAACATTGTTCGGGAGGCAGACACACTCTTGCAGTTTAAATCTAGATTAAAGACCCATCTCTTTAACCTGGCTTACACATAACACACTAATACGCTTCTAATATTCAAATCCGTTAAAGGATT
>NW_015539894.1:506555-512709 GCF_001515605.1 Sinocyclocheilus anshuiensis | reverse complement strand
TTTTTTTTTTTTTTTTTTTTTTTTTTTTTTTTTTTTCTGTCTGGAATTCATCTGGGTCTGTCTGTTATATTGTTTGTGCGTTGATTTAGGTGGGAGGGGTTGGCCATGGTACCTTGTACTGCGTGTCCACATGGAGTGCGGTTTAAGTTTTCTGATTTTTCATGAGTGTGTGTCATGGGTATTGAGTGTGGGGTAGAAATCTGAGGGTCTTTGCTGGCTGCCTCCCTCTTTATTTTCTGTTATTGTATTGTACTTTTTGTAAGTTACTGGTAAAGACGTGTGATGTATTGAGACCTGGTGTGAAGTGTTGTATGTGTTTTTATCAGTTGTATGGTAATAAAGTGACTTATTTATATCTGTCTATCCTTCTGCTCACCCTGCCTTTGGCAACGAGCCTGTGTCCCTTTGCTTAGGGCTGTTATGTCCCGGTGTATTCCGGGTGGCGTAGTTGACTATAGGATTTCTCTTATTATTGGTAATTTTCAAACTCATGACCACTTACTGCCACACTTTCAATGTGGAACTAGCCACAGCTAGACAGACCTTCTTCTCAAACCTTATAAACCGTAACTTCAGAATTAGCTTTATTCGCCAGGTGTGCAAACACACGAGGAATTTGTTGTGGTTTTTTTTTTTTAAGGTGCTCCTGGTGCATGCATGCATACATACACATCTGACATGAGAACAGAAAAAAACAAACATTTAAATAGTAAAACTTAAGTGTATGAATCCGGAACAGTAGATTTATGTACAGATTTGTGCATTTACTCTATATAGAACTGTATAAATAAAGAGATATGCAACTTAAACAACACTCGCACTCTTTTTGCTACTGTTGAGAGACTGACAAACCCCCCAAGTCAGATTGCCAGTGAAATGCTCTCCGACAGCAAATGCAATGAGTTTGCTTCCTCCTTTTCTGAGAAGATCAATAATATCAGAAAGGTGATCGCCACATCCTTACTATGTCTATTTTTGAAGCAATTGATAGCAACATTTTGGAAGAAATAGTGCAGTACCTTAAATTGACAACCTGTTACCTTGACACACTTCCCACATTTTTCAAAAGTGTGTTTAACTCTTTAAAAGCATATATCATAGAAGTGGTAGACACCTCACTTCTTTCTGGGACTTTTTTTTTTTTGTTAAGCCCCAAACTCCCTGAAAACTGTTGTAAAAGTCTTAAAGTTGTTAAGCCCCCCTGAAAAAGAGCAGTCTTGATAACACTATATTGAGCAACTATAGACCAATATCAAATCTTCCTTTTATAGGCAAGATTATTAAAAAGGTTGTTTTTAATCAGCTGAACAACTAGTCACCTTTATGTAGCACTTTATACAATACTGATTGTGCTAAAGCAGCTTTACAGTGTCATATAGGAAAATAGTTTGTCAATAATGCAAGAGGACAATAACAAAGTCATTTTTTTTTCAGATAAAGTCAGT
Source organism: Sinocyclocheilus anshuiensis (assembly GCF_001515605.1). Lineage (NCBI taxonomy): Eukaryota > Metazoa > Chordata > Actinopteri > Cypriniformes > Cyprinidae > Sinocyclocheilus > Sinocyclocheilus anshuiensis. The sequence goes on along the minus strand of NW_015539894.1, from coordinate 511,264 downwards.
TCATTGATGATTCAGTAATGTCATCATCCCGTTCAGCTCTCTTCCAATAGTCTCTGTGCAATCAGTCAAGCGTCCCCAACTAAGAAAGCCAAAGGCGACAGCAGCAAGGAACCAAAACTCCATCGGTGACAGAAATGGAGAAACCAGGCTCAGTCGGGGCCAGACGAAACCAGCATGGTGTGGTTTAATTCCAGGCTGCAACACAGGTCAGATTGTGCAGAGGACTTGTCAGGTTCCTGTGGTCTTGTGCCAAAGGTGATGAGTTCTTCGCAGGGGATCTTTCTCTGGGGCTCATCTAGTTGTCCTGGTCTCCGCTGACATTCAGGGCTGTAGAGGTCGTCTCTAGGTGCTGATCCACCATCTGGACTGGATATAGACTGGATCTGTATGGCTACGATGAACATCTGGTCTGGATACAGACTGGATCTGGTGGCTACGGTGACCTCGGAATAAGAATAAAAGAGACTAATATTAGCATAGATGCCATTCTTCTTACGATGTAGCGAGTACATCGGATGTTATGGGAAGTGTTCCTGGTTCCGGTTGACCTAATTAATGCAGCCAAACAATCCTTTAACAGATCTGAATTATAGAAATGAGATAGTGAATTCTGTATATGCCATGTTAAAGAGATGGGTCTTTAATCTAGATTTAAACTGACAGTGTGTCTGCCTCCTGAACATTGCTAGGTAGATTGTTCCAGAGTTTGGGCGCTAAACAGGAAAAGGATCTGCCGCCCGCAACTACTTAAACTCAAAATGGATACCTGGATAATTTTTTATCTGGTTTCCGACCACATCACAGCACAGAAACAGCGCTCATAAAGATAATAAATTATTATGCTGATCATTTATATATTATTAGGCTATTATGTGAATATAGGAGATCATAAGTCTAAGTGGACGTCCATGGCATGCGGAGTCCCTCAAGGCTCAATTCTTGCACCGCTCTTGTTTCGCCTGTATATGCTCCCACTGAGTCAAATAATGAGAAAGACCCAAATTGCCTTTCACAGCTATGCAGATGATACCCAGATTTACCTAGCCTTATCGCCAAATGACTGCAAAGCCTTATTGACATTTTAATGGAGCAGGCACAGAGAGAAGCTGAGGAGTGTGAGCGGCTGCTTATAGAGGAGGCACAGCGTCAACAGGCTTTTTTTTATGGAGGGCCTTCTGGCCACCATGAACAAGCTGGTGGCAGGTACACAGCGCCCACGTGAACCTACTCTGGACTAGCCCTGTTTTAGAATTTTTTTTTTCACATTTGCACATTGTTTTTTACGTTTTTTTTTTTTTTTTTTACTGTTTGTATATATTTGTTACAGTTTATCTATTTAAAAAGAGACACGATTTCTATTTTACATTTTGTTTATAAAAATAAGTGTGGAAAAAAAGATGTGTGCTTACTCTTTCTATTTGTGCTGGTAGTCACCTTGTCTCAGAACATAATGATGAAACAGCAGCTGTTAAAAAATTGTGACGTCTTTTATACCAAAAAGGTGTTTTTATCCCCCCCCCCCCAAAAAAAGAGAAATGTCTGTTAGTATATATGTAATTAATGTAGTGTATATATAGCTTATGAAGTCATGAAAAAACATGGACAGACAAAAATAGTGTACCATTTAAAATGATTTATTAAACATACCACATACACTACTACTTTGCATTCAGAAATCAGTCTCCTGAGCAGTCACAATGCCGTTTCTTCACAATTTTTACAGTTAGGTTTGTAATAATTATAACTGGGACATTTTAGCTGGCACCAAAATGGTTTATGTAGCACCTGTTTACAAAGACAGGTAAGTAACACTCCCTTAGTGAATTTACTAAATTACAGGGCCACCAGAAGATGTAGGTATCGCAGGAGGCAGAAACACATGCACTCTCGAGTTAAAGTATTTAAAAAAAATGTTAATGTACGTATTCGTCTGTGAAAACAAAAATATGAAAATGGCTAATATAATTTTGTTAGTGAAACTGAAGCTTTGGAAAGTTATAAATAACTGTATAATATATAGTATAGTATAAATAACTATAAATAACATAAATTGAAATAACTGAACAATGAATTTAAAAAAAAGGGAAACAATTGCAAAATTCAGATATTAAAAATCAAAGCAGACACTTTAAAGGAAATAATTTACAATCCAATGGAAATGCAAAAGAAAACTGGTCACAGTCAAATAACTGAAATCTCTCTTCTTGAGGTTTCTGCAACCTGCCTATTAATTGTGGGAAAGAAACACTATTTCAAGTGTTATCTTGAAGGCTATTTGTATTTGTTACTTTAAATGCTGTTTAAATTGTTATTTCTAATTGCTGTCGTATTTGAGGAAAATTATATAACTAACATTATTTTTTCCCAACAGGTTATGTCAACAGTTCAGAGACGTACCACTCTAATATACACTGGAATACTTAGGAAAAGGAAAAGATTAGGAATTAATTAGGAAAAGAATCAACAAAAGAACAATTAAACCTCAATTCAAAACACACTTACATAACAGAATACAATATTCAATATTCACATAATATATGGTTATGTACCAGTTCTCAGTCTGTACAGTGAAAATAATCAATATCAGTTCTGTTGTATGAACACTCAGTCCATCAAATATGCTAATGTGCTTTAAGGCTCAGTTCACTCTATCATGTCTTATGATGCGTGAAAAGAACCCCAAAAAATTGTACTCATCCAGTAGTCCGATGCAAAAATCCAAGAAATCCAGTTCGCTACAGTTCGCTTCTATGGGTGGCTCGCCATCAATGTCCTTTCTCAAATAAGCAGTCCAACGTCTGCGAGTGTTTCCCGAACAAATTCCACCTCAACAAAAAAAAAACCGGCCTGCACATAACCGGTCAATAACCAACAATTATCACAACCTTTAGATGAATTTCCATCCAGCATTATTCACTAAACACTTATTTAACCATTTTTCGTTACAAAATCAGTATCTTACATCAGAGACATAATTCAAATACCTGACAAAATACAATAATTTATATCATGGTTCATATAATACATTGCCTCAACAAAACAGTTTTCAATATAAATAGAAAACTCACCAATCCCTTTGCAAAACAAAACGGCTAATGTGATGCTATCCGTTTGTGACGCAGTTGAAAATTAAGTCGACTCGTTGAATCTTGTAGTATTTCTTGACACTAAAAGTAGAAAACTCACTCAACCAGCAGGTATTGTTAACTATTAACTTCCAAATCAGTTTAGATTTAGGTTCTATTTCGGTTCTTTTTCTCTAACATCCTCGTTTTCCAGAGCTTTCTGCAAAACGTCTCTTTTCTATAGTTCAACCCGTTCGCCTTTTCTCTGGCTAACTTTTTCCTCTAGGGCAGAGCTACCAATCGTCTCCGGATCAGCTGATTGGTGGATCGTCGTCTTCAATCCATTTTTTTAATTGGGTAAGATTAATGGCAACATATTCCTATTACATTTGTATGAACAATGTAACTTTCAATTTTATTTTATTGAAATAAAATTTTCTTGGACAACTAAGAATTTGACTATTTATTTCCCTGCACTGTGGTTATCAATAATGCCTTACTTTGACCTGGGCTACATTTAGATGCTGCATCAAGGCAACACGAACTCCAGCCCCTTCAGTCCCTGCAACAGGTGCCTGGTGTGTAACATCTGGCTGGGAGAAAGGACCAGGTACACACCACTCCTCTCTATACTCCTCGCCATGGGTCTCACAGAGGTTGTGTAGTACACAGCAGGTGAACACCATGGACTACAGCCTTTCTAGATTGCAGTCATTGCGTTTCAGCAGGCATCTCCATCTTCCTTTCCATTGGCCAATGCATTTTCAACCACAAATCTCGCCTTGCTTGTTTTATGGTTATATATCTGCAGCTGTGCTGTTAGGAAACCACTGTCAGGGAAAGGCTTCATGACCCAGCTTGTCAGTGGATATGCTGCATCTCCAAGGATGTAGAGGCCCACGTCTTGTCCATTAATATTTCTGTATTGATGTGCAAACAAATTTCTTCTCTCAGCCAGCTCCCATAATGCAGACAAATGCAGAACCCTGGCATCATGCTAACTGCCAGGTAACCCAGCAAAAACATTCCAAAATAAGCCCTTAGCATCAACACCTGCCTGCAACACAATGGAATACCACCCCTTACGATTGAATTATTCAGTGTGGTATTCCTGGGGAGCCAGAATAGGGATATGGGAGCCATCAATAGCCCCCACACACTGTGCTAAACCCCATCTTTGTTCAAAGTTAAGGGACAGTTATTTTAGCTTCTCTGCCTGCGGTATCGTAATGACTTCAGGCAACAGGATGTTTTCAACTGAGAAGCAGAAATCTTTAACACAGTCACAGGCAAATCCAGGAAAACAGGCAAAGATCAGAAACCGAGAAAACAGACAAGGCAAGGCAAGACTAGGCTAAGGCAGGGTAAACTGAACAGGCTCCGTAGTGTAGCTATCAAGACGATAATAGCTAAACAATACTCGGCCGAGAATGGTGTTTGAGTGAGTGTTATATAGTGAATGTGTGATTGATGTCAGCTGTGTGCAATCAGTGCTGTGTGCAATCAGTGCTGTGTGCAATCAGTGCAATGGCTGATGGGATATGTAGTCCGGGATGACATGCAACAGTTTGTGTTGTGCGAGAGTCAATTTAATGAAAGGGTGACCTCTGGTGGTGATTGAACGGAAGTCCATGGACAGGATAC
>NW_015539894.1:489859-506223 GCF_001515605.1 Sinocyclocheilus anshuiensis | reverse complement strand
CATGATGATCAACCGTGACTTGACTGAACTCAGGGAGATCAGCTGTGACTTGACCTGACTCAGGAAGATCAACTGTGACTAGACTCGACTCAGGAAGATCAGCTGTGACTTGACTGGGCTCATGAAGAACAGGTGTGACTTGACTTGCCTCACGAAGATCTGCTGTGAGTTGACTTGACTCAGGAGGATCAATGGTGACTTGACTGGACTCATGAAGGGCAGCTGTGACATAACGGGGTGCTGTTGTGTCCGCCATCTTGTGAGCGTGCTCCGCGGTCGCCGCCATTTTGTGAGCGTGCTCTAGTGTGGCCGCCATTTCGCGAATGGGCTCCGCTGTCGCCGCCATCATGTGAGCGCGCTCTGGTGCGGCCGCCATTTCACGAGCGGGTAGCATCACCAGATTAGCGATCAGTGAACTTGAATATCCCGGAGCTTGTGGTTGATTAAACTCAGCAGCCACCATTACAGGCACAGACGCGGTATCACGTTCTTCCTCCGCGATACCCACAGTCCACGTGGACCCTCGTGAATGAGTTTAGACTTTAGTGGCTGATTAATGCCCTCACAGAAAAAGTCTATCAACACACAATCCGGGAAATCAGAGTAATAAGCAATGTCTAGATACTCTTGAATATAACTCTCAAGCGATCGTGTGCCCTGCTCGAGAGCTAATAGCATTATAGCTGTGTCCATACCTGGCCAGAGTCCTTTAGAGAAGCTGCTGGATGCTTGTATGGCCGAGTATTCTGTTACGGGGCTGACAAGACGTGAGACGTGCGGATCCATGTGCAAGCTTTATTAAAAGCAGAGGAGGTCAGAAACACAGGCAGGGTCGAACAGTGGCAAACAGGTATATGGCGGGCAAGACACAGGAATAGTCCTAGGGCTAGCGTAGGTCGACGATCGGCGAACGGAATCACAAGGGCGAGACTAGAGGGATAAATCCAGGAAAACAGGCAAAGGTCAGAAACCGAGAAAACAGACAAGGCAAGACTAGGCTAAGCCAAGGCAGGGTAAACTGAACAGGCTCCGTAGTGTAGCTATCAAGACGCTGTCGCCTCTGGCTTGCTTAGTTGGGGACACTTCATTTCCAGCGATATCGTCGACTTGATTGCACAGATACTATTTAAACTGAACTGAGCTGGATTATGACATCACTGAATTCAATGATGAACTGCCTTTAACTGAAAACTGAGTGTTTACTATTGTCATTTTGCATTATTGACACACTATTTTCCTATTTAATACTGTGAAGTTGCTTTGACACAATCTGTATTGTTAAAAGCGCTATATAAATAAAGGTGACTTGACTTGACTTGCACTGTACATATACTATACAGTTCTGATTTTTTTCAGTATTTTTTTCTTTCATGTGTGCTTTGGTGTGCATAAATTTATCAATTATATGGACTCCTTATATCATTTGGTTCTTTGGTGTACTTTTTTTGGAAAGACATCTAAATTTATCTTGAAAAAAGCTTGCAGAAAATACAGATTTGTGAGAATCACCCTTCAATCTTTTGGTTTACTTTGCTGGATATAGCAAATTGCAAATTTAATTAACGTGTTAAACAAGATAAATAGTGTATTTTTAATTTCATGAAGTGTGCAATTAATCGCAGTTAATCACAGATAAAGGGTGTGATTAATCCGATTAAAAAAATTGAATCTATTGACAGCCCTAATACTGTATATATATATATATATATATATATATTAGGGCTTGAGCACCACTTGGCATCTATCTGTACATGTGCCTGGTCTCTGTGAGTCTCTGTGTCCAGGACAGTCCTCTCTACGTGGGACAAGGTCGCAGTCTCTCCCTGTTCTGTCTGGATCATCAGGGGGCGTATTACAGAAACTTCCTATCTTAGGTCTTAACTTAAGGTATGATTATTTTACAAATTCGTATTATAGAAGCAAATCTTAAATTGATTTAGGATTCTTATCTTATCTTACAAAATCTTATCTTATGTCTAGTTAGGAAAACTTAAATCGCTCCATCGAGTTCGATAATCAACTGTCAGGTCTGATACCAACCAACCAACTACACGCAAGCGGTTGCTGAGGTATATTAAATCAAAATGGAGAAACAACGGCATGCTTTTAACTTGCAGAATGACTGGTATTTTTTTAAATAAAATTGTATGTCTAACTATTTTAAGCACCATGGTCCTGTGAGGCACAAAATTTAATTCCCTTGTATGTCTCTACATATTGTATAGCGGAATTACAAAAAAGCTCACTTGAACTTGAACTAATTGCAAAATGATATGTCACGGGAGTCTGTAATTATTTACGAGTGTTTTATTTTTTGTCGAGTTAGGTGGCTTGTGTAATACCCTTTTCCTATCTGTAGTTAAGATAAGATTATGCACTTAGGAAATGTTCTGTAATACCTTTTATCCTACATGGTGCCCTAACTGAAATTGTTACCTAAAAGGACCTTTTACCTTTTCTTTTCTGTGCCGTCATGACATAGCTTGTTATTTAATGTTCTTATGTGTATTCATACCATTTGCTGTTAGTAAATGTTTTAAAGACATGTTTTTTCAGACCAGTCAATGACTTCCATTGATTGACTCACTATGTATACCGTTGATGCATGGTGTCCACTACAGTGGACAGATATGTAACTTCCTCAAAATAAAATATATTGAGAAAAAAAGTTAATGGCATGATGTTTCACTTGTTTCGAAGTAAAACCAAACATTAAAAAAAATATTACTTTGTGATATAATAATTCATGCATCAAAGGGATATATATAACACAGTCTGCCTCCCCTGGCATTGATTTATATCTAAGCCAGAACAGACCACGAAGTCTTCGGTCCTAATTTGTAAGTATTTTAAAGTGCTTATAATTTAGATCCGATTTGACTTACCTAACCTGAGAATTATAAAAATAATGTGTTTAAATATGCACCATAAAACAACATAGCGCATGACATCACTCATCCATGTATTTTTAGGTTGTTCATGTGTCCTGTTCTCATTCTCATGACACAGGTTTATCAGAAACAAATAGTTTTGTCAGTTTTCCTGCAGGAGGCGCTGGAGGCTTCGATTACTGTACTGAAACAGGATCTGGAAATGACCTCATCAAACAAACATGTGAAAGTGAAACTGTCAAACGTATCTGATACTGAGTAGGGTTGGTAAACACTGGGCAATGGGAGCAATTGAAAACGTAACTTTCTCTTTATCTGAAATAACCTTCATGTGCCATTCCTTTGAAATTGAAAGAATAAGGGACGCCATTTCTGGGCAAATGTTTACACTGGATATTTAAAGAGCCGTATATTTTTCGGTAAGTTCAGAACATATTCTACATGTAACCATATAGTAATAAAAATGAGCTGCTATTTTGTTCGTTTTTTTTTTAAATTTTGTTTGATTTTTTTGTTTTTGGAATTCCTTGTATGGTATTTCAAACACAGACCATTACATTTCAGCAACATAACAGCTCTGACAAAAATGGCAGAAACAACAACAATTAAAGTAATCAGAAAAAATACTGATGAACAGTATTTATGATTGTTGATCCTGCTTGATAAACGAGAGAGAACTTGGTTGTACTGTTGCGCCCTTACTAAAATAACTGCCACTTTTAACTGTGATGCATGTGTGATAAACAGCAGAGCTGCTAGCCACTGCAGTTCAGTTTACCTCCAAAATGTTTTGTTTTCGAGTTTTCATGAGGAGAGAGAGAAGGACACTGGCTCTAAAATGAGTTCTCCGTCTTCTGAATCAAGCTGTGATCAACCCATGAAGAACCTACCCTTTGCTTTTACTGATGCAACACTGACTGACCCCAGGTAAGATACTAGCCATTACTGCATTAGCCAGATTCTTTTTTTCAAAGTAGTGATGCACCATAATATTTTTTACTGAAATACCAAAACTGAATTCATTTAGTGAAAACTGAAACTGAATCTATTAGTTTTAATCAATTAATTAATCAAATTTATTTAAACAATGCTCAAATATAAACAAATAAAGTTGTAAACCAATAAAATGCACATTAAACAGTTTTATATAAACTTCTTAATAATATAATGATTTTCCTACTCCAATTCATTGTTGAAATGTAAACATTTAAAGATTACTGTACTGTACTGTACTGTACTTCTTTTGAATTCATGAAAGATTTATGCAAAATAATGAAGACATCACTAACAAGTTAAGAATATAGTTAATATGTAATACAGTGCGTATATTTATCAAAATGCTCCTCTCTAAGTTTTTTCTTTCGTAGCTAAATAATGACATTGAATGTCTTTCCTGAGGTAAATGTAACATTATTGTTTACAACCTGTTTTATTGACATCTTTTCTTGTTTGAAACACTGACTGACGCATGCATGTGCATTCCTCTGCACATAAACAACGCATACGCTGCGCCTTGTTTACGAGCAGAGGAATGCGCACACGCGTCATGGTACTCTCGATAATGACTTAAAGGAGAAGAATTGTTGAATAAAGTCGTTATTTTTATTTTCTTTGTGCACAACATTTTCTGATGTCACATGGACTGTTTTACCGATGTCCTTACTGCATTTCTCGGTCTGGGAAAATTTCAGTTGGGTTGCTGTCTATGCAGAGTCAGAAAGCTCTCGGATTGCATCAGAAATATCTTAATTTGTGTTCCAAAGATGAATGAAGGTCTTACGGGTTTGGAATGACATGAGGGTGAGCAATTAATGACAGAATTTTCATTTTTGGTGAACTATCCCTTTAAGGCATGTTTGAAAACTACAGGTATGTGTGTAAGAGCAGGGTTGGAACTAAACTCTATGACTGTGGCCCTCCAGTATACAGTGGCCTATATTGTAGCACAGGAGTCTCAGAAGCGGAATCCATGTGCAGCTTTATTAATGTGATATGTTGTGTTCAGTATGTTACAGGGCTCTTTCAGTGTGTGCGCTAGTGTGAGAAGCACACGTGAGACAGAGAGAAAATAAAAAAGAAGCATCCGTTCAAGCTGTAGAATTGAGTTCTTAAGCGTTCAATCAGTTTAAACATAACATTGGTGACAAGGATGGCTGAGTTTATCTTACAGCCTCCAGCACCTTTTCTTTCCATGCCTGGTGAACCGCCTATTCTGTGGGTGAGTTGGTTTGATGGTTTCACAGTATATCTCGAGGCCTACAATGACTACAATGACATGCTGGAGCAGAGAAAGATCGCCCTGCTTCTCCACTGTCTCTGGGCGAAGGGACAGAGAATATATCGTGCTCTCGGGCATGCTGAAACTTACGAGGAAATGGTCGCTCCAGTTCAGTTTTCCAGTGCAGCTTGCACAGCTGCAAGGAAGCTGTATGAGTTCATTTTTCTGCAATAACTGTGGCTCTAGCTCAGACAACTCAAGGGCCCAAAATTGTCCTGCATGGGGAAAGACATGCAGGAATTGCCTTTTCTAAAGTATGCCGATCAGCCCCTTCAACGCAAGCATCACAGAAGCGATACCTGCCTGTCTCTAATAACTGCACTGAAAGCAGAAATGTATCAGCGAGCCAAACAGCTTTTAGAGCATGACCCCATGACCACAGCTTTTTGACCCCATGTTAACAAGACTCTGCACCTATATACACTCAGGACGGACAGCGCGAGTGCCAGAGGAGTTAGTGCCGTTTGCAAGGATGCGGAATGAGCTGACATGTTGGGGTGATGTTTGTATTTCCAGGGGTCTTTGTACAGTAGTGCCAAGCAGCCTGTGTGCACGTGTCCTTTCAATGGCACATGAAGGACACTTGGGCATTGTAAAATTTAAGCAGAAATGCCGGGACCTGGTTTGACAAAATTAACACTACTGGTCAGGGACTGTGAACCGTGTCTCCTCAGTGGAAAGACTGGACAACCAGCCCCAACCCCTTTGCAGCCAGTCCCATGGCCTTGGGCACCTACAGCTAAGCAACTGTGGGGAAATTCATGGCCATGGAGTTCCATTCTACATAAATGTCCCGAGGTTGTGCCGGCAAGGATGGTTACTTCACAGAATATCTCGCAGATACTGGACAATCTATTTGCTCATTGGGGCATGCCCCATGCCATAACTACTGACAACAGGCCCCAGTTAATTTCCGCAGAATTCTTAACCTTTCTCAGCAAATGGTTTTCATTTCCTTAAAAAAGCAAAATGTGACCCTGCACCACAAAACCAGTCATAAGGGTCAATATTTGGCCGGGATACAACTATTTGAAAATCTGGAATCTGAGGGTGCAAAAAAACCAAAATATTGATAAAATCATCTTTAAAGTTGTCCAAATGAAGTTCTTAGCAATGCATATTACTAATCAAAAATTAAGTTGTGATATATTTACGGTAGGAAATTTACAAAATATCTTCATGGAACATGATCTTTACTTAATATCCTAATGATTTTTGGCATAAAAGAAAAATCAATAATTTTGACCCATACAATGTATTTTTGGCTATTGCTACAAATATACCCCAGCGACTTAAGACTGCTTTTGTGCTCCAGGGTCACAAATGACAGTGGGGGCGGTACTGCGTTGGGCAAGTAATGTATTCTGTGTACAACCGAACACCGGGTAATAGATAGATAGATAGATATTGCAATTAATCAATTAATTTAAAAAAAATCATGTGCTGGTGTGACCAGTGGAAGAATAAGTCTAGAACCCTGTGGCTGTAACTACAAACCAGGGGTGAATGAAACTTTGATAACAGACACAAGGTCAGGCATACTAACATCAAGGCACTGAACTGGGTGTGAGTCCGCAGACCTTACCGTAGCAGCAAAATGGCATCGCCAGTTACAGTCCACTATGTTCCTGTTAAAGACAAGGGCGACACATGGGCCTGAGCATTTGATATTACTGTCATAAAATCAGTACAGCTTCTTGAGGTGGCAAATTATGAATTTGTTACTATAGCTACAGAAGAAGGACATGAATATCACTGAATGGTTTGAAGTTGGATCTGTTCCTCACAGGTTTTGTAAATATATTGTTGTGTAAATAAATGTTCCTTATGCCAGCTTAATCAAGTGAGTTCTTTAATGGACTTTAAAATTGAAAAAAATGTTCATAGGTTTCTTAAGTCATGTTATATATGTACTATAATATACAGTGGGTACGGAAAGTATTCAGACCCCCTTAAATTTTTCACTCTTTGTTATATTGCAGCCATTTGCTAAAATCATTTAAGTTAATTTTTTTTCCTCATTAATGTACACACAGCACCCCATACTGACAGAAAAACACAGAATCGTTGACATTTTTGCAGATTTATTAAAAAAGAAAAACTGAAATATCACATGGTCCTAAGTATTCAGACCCTTTACTTTGCGTACCCACTGTATATAATTAAAATGAAAGTAAATGTTTAGGCTAGGTATCAATTTTAAATTAAATATTAATGAACAGTACAGTAGATATAGAAATGAACTGGAACTGGCCCAAGTGCATTTTGCTGTCTGGGAAAGTTTCACACGGATACCAAAGATTTGGATTACAGCACACAAATAAAATACTTTTATGATCATTGTTTTGTATGTTTGTGTATGGCAGCATATTTTCTTTCATTCTGTTGTTTTATGTATGCATGTATGGATGCATGTACCCCAGAGCTCCTGGAAACCACAACAAATTATTTGTGTGTTTGTGCATTCCTGGCAAATTCCTGATTCTGTTTTGTCCATTGTCACTATCAGCAGGTGGAAGAGGCTGAGATCAGAGTCTCCAGAACCCAGTGGTGTGTCTGTGAAGAGTAATGCATCTATGATGTATCCCCCTGCACTCTGTGAGGCAACAGTGACCTCTGACCTCAGGTAAGACACTTGCCAGATGCTTTTTTTTTTTTTAATTGACTTGCACTGAATTCCAGAAGCCTGCAGTCGGTGGGTGAACAGTACCTCATATAGTAGCATCACAGAGAGGCACAAAAATCACTTTCTTGAACCTGCTCTTTCTGAATCTCGGAACTGTAATTTGGTCTGGATAAATGTGTCTTCTAAATAAATAAATGTAAAAGTATAGTGCATTCAAGCTATACATTAAGACAGGAATCAGTGCTTGAGATCAGAAATTGACAGCAGACAGCAGACAGGCCTAATATGCCATTGCCACTATCAGCAGGTGGAAGAGGCTGAGATCAGAGTCTCCAGAACCCAGTGGTGTGTCTGTGAAGAGTAATGCATCTATGATGTATCCCCCTGCACTCCGTGAGGCAACAGTGACCTCTGACCTCAGGTATGACACTAGATGTTTTTTGCATTTGTCAGATTATTTTATACAAACGGCTTATTGTGTATTCCAGCAACCTACACACACACACACAAATCACTTTCCTGACCCTTCACTGTTCCTCGCTATTGAATGAATACCAGATCAGTATCATTAGGGGACATAAATCAGGTTTGGCAGGATATACCCAAAATAACAAGCTGTGTGTCTGTGTAGAGAAACAGTGATGAATTCAATGATGCAGTGACCTCTGACCCACCGTTAGCATAAGCATTTACTTCCTAATTTACTGTAGTACATCCCAGATGAATAATAATTTAAGAAATTCAATGAAATAACACTAAATGTGCTACAAAAATCTCATCCACTGTGCTTCAGAAGCTCCTGGAAGAAGATCTGAGCGCAGAAATCCCTCAAACTCTGACTGAAATGTACATCCACTACCTGCTGATTCAGATCAACATAAGGAACCAGAAGTATGAAGAGAAAGATCCAGAGAAACTCCTGCAGTCCAACAGAGATGCTCACTGCTCAACAATCACCTACATGCTTCAGATGTCAGAGGAGCCGCTGGATGAGCTGGACCTCAAGAAATACAACACATCAGATGAGGGGAGAAGAAGACTGGTACCAGCTGCGATCAACTGCAGAAAAGCTCTGTAAGTGTTAAATAATTTTATTATTTAAAGTCACTTCTGAATTAAATTAGTTTTTGTTGTTGTGATAATACATCTTGAGTGTATTTTACTTATTTTCACAGTAGGAAGTCAACTAAAATGAGAAAACAAACAAATAGCCACGTTTTAACGAAAACAAAGTAAATAAAATATTAAAAATTAGTAATAAAGGGATGAATTAATAAAAAACATACATGAACAAATTAAAAATATATAATTTTGTATTATCTTTTTTATGCATGTAGAGTGTGGTAAATTGTGGCAATGTGTGGTGTTGTCACAAATCAGGCCTCTGTGGCTCTCTCCGACCGCCACCGGAGGGCACCCTCTCCTGAATACTAGCATTCATGGACTCCATTTCCCATACACCCCGTACCTGGGACTGATTACTGGCACAGGTGTTTCCCCTTAGCTTCCCCATTTAAGCTGCATCCGGACTCTTAGTTTTCGTGAAGTCTTGTTTTGCCACGGCTAACATCTCTGAGCGTTTATCCCGTCTATTTGATCTCTCGTGTATTATCTTGGATTGTTCATTCTAGTGTGATTCTCTGCCACCTTCCCCGACCCTCGCTCTGTTACTGTTTACTCTCCTGGATTGTCCCTGTTGTTCCTGACGCCGTTGATTGATTACTGCCTGTTTGACTCTGCTATTTATTTAATAAAAGCTGCAAATGGATCCGCACGCCTCTGACCCCTCATTACACAAGACTTCACCGAACACAGATCCAGCAGCTCTTTATAAGCTCACCACTGAGGTTTCTGCCCAAGCCTCCATGTTAGCGTCTCATCAACAACAGCTGTAACGACTCACCTCGCTCACGGAAGAGATGGTGAGGACGCTACAAGCCCTTCGCGTCACCATGCCTGAGCCCAACATTCCTCCATCCGTTCCGTCACAAACTATTCCCAGTCCCAGTCACTCGTCTACCAGCCCACATCTGGCATTTCCCGAGAAATTCGACGGCTCACCGGAAAGATGTAAGGTCTTTCTATTACAATGCTCCATGTTTGTAAATCAACAACTGCAGTTATACCCCACCGAAGATAGTCGGGTTTTGTTTGTTTGCTCATTGTTGACTGGACGAGCTCTGGACTGGGCCACTGCTGCTTGGGAGGGGAGACGGGTGTCATTTCCATCATTTGACTGCTTTCTGAGACGTTTCTGCAAGGTTTTTGAGAATTCAGCGGGCGGAAAGGAGCCTGAAGAACAGTTACTCGCTCTACGACAAGGACGAAGCACAGCTGCGGATTATGCTCTCTCATTCCGCACCCTCGCATCACAGTCAGGATGGGAGGACGAACCACTTAAACTGCTGTATCGCAAGGGACTCACTGCCGAGTTAAAGTCAGTACTCGCCTGCCGTGACGAGGGGAAGACCCTCGAACAATTAATTGATCTCTCCATTCGCATTGATAATTTAATGTGTGCACGACATGCCCCTCGCCACATTCCTGTGTATACTCAAGCGGTCACAGTTTCCTCTGAATCGGAACCCATGCAGATTGGTTTCACTCGCCTCACAAATGAAGAACGAGAGAGAAGAATTCGTAATCATCTCTGTCTCTACTGCGGTCTATCCGGCCATCTGAGAGCCTCTTGTCCTACTCGTCCTGCTGCTCGAAGTTCCGCTACGGTGAGTTCTACTCCTGATTCCATTAACTGGCTAGAAGTTCCCATTGCTCTAATGTTTAATGGTAAATGTACAGAGACCGTATCTCACTGGAGTCCAATCAGAGACTCTTACAGGATCTACTGACACACACAGAGAACAGCTCAGAGAGCATCAGGAAAACCACACAGTTCATTAAAGAGAAGATCAAAGATGGACATGGACTCTCCACTGAAAGATCCATCAATCTGTTCCTCTGTCTGCTGGAAGTGAAAGATCAGACTCTGTCCAGAGAGATTCAGGAGTTTGTGAAGTCAGACAAGCACTCAGAGAAGAAACTCTCTCCTGCTCACTGCTCAACAATCACCTACATGCTTCAGATGTCAGAGGAGCCGCTGGATGAGCTGGACCTCAAGAAATACAACACATCAGATGAGGGGAGAAGAAGACTGGTACCAGCTGCGATCAACTGCAGAAAAGCTCTGTAAGTGTTAAATAATTTTATTATTTAAAGTCACTTCTGAATTAAATTAGTTTTTGTTGTTGTGATAATACATCTTGAGTGTATTTTACTTATTTTCACAGTAGGAAGTCAACTAAAATGAGAAAACAAACAAATAGCCACGTTTTAACGAAAACAAAGTAAATAAAATATTAAAAATTAGTAATAAAGGGATGAATTAATAAAAAACATACATGAACAAATTAAAAATATATAATTTTGTATTATCTTTTTTATGCATGTAGAGTGTGGTAAATTGTGGCAATGTGTGGTGTTGTCACAAATCAGGCCTCTGTGGCTCTCTCCGACCGCCACCGGAGGGCACCCTCTCCTGAATACTAGCATTCATGGACTCCATTTCCCATACACCCCGTACCTGGGACTGATTACTGGCACAGGTGTTTCCCCTTAGCTTCCCCATTTAAGCAGCATCCAGACTCTTAGTTTTCGCAAAGTCTTGTTTTGCCACGGCTAACATCTCTGAGCGTTTATCCCGTCTATTTGATCTCTCGTGTATTATCTTGGATTGTTCATTCTAGTGTGATTCTCTGCCACCTTCCCCGACCCTCGCTCTGTTACTGTTTACTCTCCTGGATTGTCCCTGTTGTTCCTGACGCCGTTGATTGATTACTGCCTGTTTGACTCTGCTATTTATTTAATAAAAGCTGCAAATGGATCCGCACGCCTCTGACCCCTCATTACACAAGACTTCACCGAACACAGATCCAGCAGCTCTTTATAAGCTCACCACTGAGGTTTCTGCCCAAGCCTCCATGTTAGCGTCTCATCAACAACAGCTGTAACGACTCACCTCGCTCACGGAAGAGATGGTGAGGACGCTACAAGCCCTTCGCGTCACCATGCCTGAGCCCAACATTCCTCCATCCGTTCCGTCACAAACTATTCCCAGTCCCAGTCACTCGTCTACCAGCCCACATCTGGCATTTCCCGAGAAATTCGACGGCTCACCGGAAAGATGTAAGGTCTTTCTATTACAATGCTCCATGTTTGTAAATCAACAACTGCAGTTATACCCCACCGAAGATAGTCGGGTTTTGTTTGTTTGCTCATTGTTGACTGGACGAGCTCTGGACTGGGCCACTGCTGCTTGGGAGGGGAGACGGGTGTCATTTCCATCATTTGACTGCTTTCTGAGACGTTTCTGCAAGGTTTTTGAGAATTCAGCGGGCGGAAAGGAGCCTGAAGAACAGTTACTCGCTCTACGACAAGGACGAAGCACAGCTGCGGATTATGCTCTCTCATTCCGCACCCTCGCATCACAGTCAGGATGGGAGGACGAACCACTTAAACTGCTGTATCGCAAGGGACTCACTGCCGAGTTAAAGTCAGTACTCGCCTGCCGTGACGAGGGGAAGACCCTCGAACAATTAATTGATCTCTCCATTCGCATTGATAATTTAATGTGTGCACGACATGCCCCTCGCCACATTCCTGTGTATACTCAAGCGGTCACAGTTTCCTCTGAATCGGAACCCATGCAGATTGGTTTCACTCGCCTCACAAATGAAGAACGAGAGAGAAGAATTCGTAATCATCTCTGTCTCTACTGCGGTCTATCCGGCCATCTGAGAGCCTCTTGTCCTACTCGTCCTGCTGCTCGAAGTTCCGCTACGGTGAGTTCTACTCCTGATTCCATTAACTGGCTAGAAGTTCCCATTGCTCTAATGTTTAATGGTAAATGTACAGAGACCGTAGCATTGATAGATTCGGGGGCTGCGGGATAGTTGTCTTTTGGGCGGTTTGCCAATACTCATAACCTCCCTCTTTCTGTGTCTCTCCTCTGAATCGGAACCCATGCAGATTGGTTTCACTCGCCTCACAAATGAAGAACGAGAGAGAAGAATTCGTAATCATCTCTGTCTCTACTGCGGTCTATCCGGCCATCTGAGAGCCTCTTGTCCTACTCGTCCTGCTGCTCGAAGTTCCGCTACGGTGAGTTCTACTCCTGATTCCATTAACTGGCTAGAAGTTCCCATTGCTCTAATGTTTAATGGTAAATGTACAGAGACCGTAGCATTGATAGATTCGGGGGCTGCGGGATGGACGTCCTTTGGGCACAGGACAGGTCAAGTTCATCACCAAGGATCTGTGTCTCTGAACTGGCATACTTCACACGGAAACCATCCGCCTATTCGCCATTGAATCTCCTCAGAATCCCATCATCCTTGGCCTGCCCTGGCTAGAAAGACACAACCCCTGAATTTCATGGACAAGTCAAGTCAAGTCACCTTTATTTATATAGCGCTTTTAACCTCTTTATTCACTGCTACGAATTGATGGCAGTCATATAAGTACGATTTGAACCATGCTAATGCACTTCCATTAATGCCAACAAAGTTTTCTAGTCTATGCAAAAGAATGTTGTGGACAACTAAACAGATTCTACAATTGTCTGACTCCTGCCAACAGAATTGTTTGCTCACTAACCTATCGCACTCCTCTCCACGACCAGCCCAGATAACAGATGATTCACCGGTTCCGGGAGTACCCTCTGAGTACCATGACCTCGCTGATGCTTTCGGTAAGACCAAGGCCTCACAACTTCCTCTTCACCGACTCAGTGACTGCGCTATCGATCTTCTTCCAGGATCAAGCCCATCTAGAGGTAGAGTTTTCCCACTATCGCAATCAGAATCTGAGGCCATGAAGGCATATATTGAGGAGGAGCTGTCAAAGGGGTTCATTAGACCATCCACCTCACCTGCGTCAGCTAGCTTTTTCTTTGTCAAGAAGAAAAAGGGAGGTCTCCGACCATGCATTGATTATTGCAGTCTCAATGATATAACAGTCAAATTCCGTTACCCTCTACCTCTAGTCCCAGCAGCTCTGGAGCAACTTCGCACTGCTAAATATTTCACCAAGCTCGACCTTCGCAGCGCCTACAATCTGATTCGCATTCGGGAGGGAGACGAGTGGAAGATGGCTTTCTCGACAACGTTAGGGCACTATGAATATCTTGATATGCCGTTCGGATTGGTCAACAGTCCTTCAGTCTTCCAAGCTTTCATTAATGATGTTATCCGTGACATGCTGAACCAAGGGGTCATAGTCTATATTGATGACATCTTGATTTATTCGGATACCCTGGACTCCCATGTGCAGCACGTGCGGGCAGTTCTTCAGAGGCTCATTGATAATCAACTATATGCCAAGATTGAGAAATGTGATCAGCACCATTGCAGCACCTCTCACCTCCATGCTAAGAGGAAATAAACGCCGTCTACTCTGGTCATCATCTGCCACCATGGTATTTCAACAGCTAAAGGAACATTTCACCTCCGCGCCCATTCTTCACCATCCTGACCCTGAATTAGAGTTCTTCGTGAAGGTGAATGGATTCAACACAGGCATCGGAGCCATACTCTCTCAGCGTCAGGGAAACTCAACTCTGCTGAGCAGAACTATGATGTAGGAGATCGGGAACTTCTAGCCATGAAAGCAGCCTTGGAGGAATGGCGTCACTGGTTGGAGGTGGCCAAACTTCCCTTTGTTGTTCTTACGGATCACCGCAACCTCGAGTACCTCAGATCGGCCAAACGACTCAATCCACGGAAGGCAAGATGGTCCCTATTTTTCGCTCATTTCAATTTCAAAGTAACCTATCGTCCTGGCTCAAAGAATTCTAAGGCAGATGCTCTCTCCAGGCAGTTCGAATCAGCTCAGATCCCACCATCCAAGGAACCCATAATCCCCTCTAACCTCATTCTCACTCCTGTTCAATGGGACATTATGACAGAAATTGCAGAGGCCCAGATCAGTGAACCCCCTCCGCCAGAATGTTCTCCTGATCGTACCTATGTTCCTCCTAGCCTTCGTCATCGTGTGATGCAATGGGTCCATAACTGCCCCAGCGCAGTTCACCCAGGAATTACGGCCACCATTCAACTCATCTCTAACCGCTTCTGGTGGCCCACTCTCCAAGCGGATACCATTAATTTTGTTCATCAGTGTACCATTTGTAACGTCTCCAAATCTTCCCACCTGCGCCCAGCAGGTCTTCTTCAGCCACTTCCTGTTCCCCGACGGCCATGGTCACACATAGCCATAGACTTTGTCACTGATCTCCCCAGCTCAAGGAACTATACCACCATCCTAACAGTAATTGATCGTTTCTCCAAGGCATGCCGTCTCATATCCCTAAGTAAACTCCCCACAGCCTTTGAAACAGCAGAGGTACTCTGCTGTACTATTTTTACGGACTCCCTGAGGACATTGTTTCGGATTGTGGCCCTCAGTTCACTTCCCGAGTTCTCATATCCCTAAGTAAACTCCCCACAGCCTTTGAAACAGCAGAGGTACTCTGCTGTACTATTTTTACGGACTCCCTGAGGACATTGTTTCGGATTGTGGCCCTCAGTTCACTTCCCGAGTTTGGTCCGCGTTCTGCCAACACCTCAACATTAACATCAGTCTCACCTCTGGATACCACCCACAGTCGAATGGCCAGGTAGAGAGATTAAACCAAGAGCTTACCCGCTTTCTGCGTGCCTATTGCCATCAGAATCAGAACGACTGGAGTCGCTTCCTCCTGTGGGCGGAATACGCACAGAATTCTCTCCGCAAACCATCCACCGGCCTTACGCCTTTTCAATGTGTACTCGGTTTCCCACCACCCCTGTTTCCCTGGTCCGGAGAACCCTCAGAGCTCCCTGCCATCAACGACTGGCTCCAACGAAGTGAGGAAACATGGAATGCTGCTCATGTGCACCTCCAACGCGCCATCCGCAGGGTCAAGGAACAGGCCGACCGTCACAGGAGGTCAGGTCCCGCTTACACCCCAGGACAATGGGTCTGGCTCTCCACAAGAGACCTTCGCCTTCGGCTCCTGTGCAAGAAGTTGAGTCCCAGGTACGTGGGTCCATATAAAATCATTAGACAAATCACACCTGTATCTTACCGTTTGGCTCTTCCCTCAAGTTATCGTATCTCACCCACCTTTCATGTTTCTCTGCTTAAGCCCGCCGGTTGTCCGAGAGGAGAGCGGGACCAGGAGGAGGCCGTGAACGAGAGTCCCCCTCCCATCATTGTGGATGGCAAGGAGGCGTACCAGGTGCAGGAAATCCTGGACTCCCGACGCCGGGGCAGGTTACTGCAATACCTCATTGACTGGGAGGGGTATGGTCCTGAGGAGAGATCGTGGGTTAATTCTCAGGATATCCTGGACCCTTCACTCACTACTGAATTTCATAGAACCCATTCTCGCAAACCAGCCACTCGCTCCCGTGGAAGGCCTCGGCGTCGTTCTCCTCCTCGCTTCAGGAGCCGCTCGCAGGGGGGGGGCTCTGTCACGAATCAGGCCTCTGTGGCTCTCTCCGATGGCCTCCGGAGGGCACCCTCTCCCGAG
>NW_015539894.1:480434-489795 GCF_001515605.1 Sinocyclocheilus anshuiensis | reverse complement strand
TTCAACGCACAGGATATCCTGGACCCCACACTCACTGCAGAATTCCATAGGACTCACCCAGATAAACCAGCCCCTCGAGCCTGTGGAAGGCCCCGGCGTCGTGTTCCTCCTAGCTTCAGGAGCCGCTCGCAGGGAGGGGGCTCTGTCACAAATCAGTCCTCTGTGGCTCTCTCCGACCGCCACCGGAGGGCACCCTCTCCTGAGTACTAGCATTCATGGACTCCATTTCCCATACACCCCGTACCTGGGACTGATTACTGGCACAGGTGTTTCCCCTTAGAGTCCGAATGCAGCTTAAATGGGGAAGCTTAGTTTTCGCGAAGTCTTGTTTTGCCACGGCTAACATCTCTGAGCGTTTATCCCGTCTATTTGATCTCTCGTGTATTATCTTGGACTGTTCATTCTAGTGTGATTCTCTGCCGCCTGCCCCGACCCGCACTCTGTTACTGTTTACTCTTCTGGATTGTCCCTGTTGTTCCTGACACCGTTGATTGATTACTGCCTGTTTGACTCTGCTATTTATTTAATAAAAGCTGGAAATGGATCCGCACGCCTCTGACCCCTCATTACAGGTGTATTCTGTCAGTCATTGTAACATTAAACATACAAGACTTTACAATGCATTTCTGAGCCATTGTACCTTGGTTTCTCCTGTCTTGGTTTTGATCTTCTGCCTGTTGTCTTGGATTACCCCGTTTGCTTGTCTTTTCTGCCTTGGTGTTTATTGTCTGGATTATCTGCATGGTGTTTTGACCAATTGCCTGTTATATGGATTATGATTTTGGAGTAACCTTCAATAAACGGCTGCATCTGGACATCTTTTGTGTCTCAGAGCAGTATATAACATAGAGATTAGGGCTGCACGATTCTGTAATCAGCGGTAAATCTCCATCACCTGCGGGCTTTCACATTGAGCAGCATTAACTACACAGAGCCGTTGTTTACTGACGAGCTGTGCAAAAAATCGTGCGAATATGAACGTGGTTTTGTGCAGCTCGTCAGTGAACAATGGCTCTGTGTAGTCAATGCTGCTCAATGTGAAAGCACGCACATGATGGAGATTTACCGCTGATTACAGAAGCAGCTTTACTGATAAGATGCGCGTTAAAAATCGCATGCGATTTATCGTACAGCCTTAATAGAGATCTAATGCGGACAGTCAGACAAATAGGAAGTGAACCAATATAAGGCAGTTCCAGAGATACCAAAAGCAGAGAGTTGTAAAATGTGAACACTGAGATGCTTAAAGAGAAATCTAAGATAATTAAAATGCAGTTTGGAAGAACTGTACAAATGACTCACATAGCTCTATGTCAGGTGTGAGGGGTGAGAACACTGACAACAGAAGATGGTGTTTTAGGTCAAGAAGATGCATTACTAATAAGGGTAGAGTATTAGCTAGAGCGTGCAGTATTTATAGCAGATTTGTATAACTGAATATGGTCTTTGTAAGCAGTAAGGTGCACAGTCAAACCAGTTTTCCTGTAAAGGCGTTCAAGGCGATGACCAGCAGTTTTCAAGTCATGGAGTGCAGGAGTAAACCAGGGAGATGTATGTGTAGAAGGTACAAATGTACTTTTAAGGGGGGCATGAATATTATGGGCAGTGGAAATAGAGTTATTATATATGGCAAGTATATCAAGGGAGCTAGTGTGTTCAGTAATGACAAAGAGGTGTGTTTATACAGATTTAGAAACAGTAATGGATTAATAGAGTTAATCCGTAGGGTTACGGTTGGTTATGGTGAATTTCACTGAATAAAGCTTAACTTAGCGGTCAGAGGCAGCAAATACATTTGGCACAGAAATGGCAGTGGTAACTGCGGCATCAAATGACTTTTTGCGGCAAAAGACTATTCTGGTACCATCTGTATAATGTCTTAACCTCTTTTACAAGAACAAATCTTGATATTATTGAAATACCAGTTGTTGAATGAGGTTAAGAATTTAATTTGTGTGTGTTCTGCTCTCTTTCAGTCTTGCTGGCTGTAATATCAATGCTCTGTGCTGTCAGAGTTTGTCATCAGCTCTACAATCCTCACACTCTGTCCTGAGAGAGCTGGATCTGAGTAACAATGACCTGCAGGATTCAGGAGTGAAGCTGCTTTCTGATGGACTGAAGAGTCCAAACTGTCAGCTGCAGATTCTGAGGTATATAAGATAGTCATTTTTATTTTATTTTAATAATATAACATTTCTATATTTGAACTTTTAGTAACTTGGATGTTCAACAATGTTTACATTGTAATTCGAGGTTTAGTGCTATATTTAGTGCTGATATAGATTTTTATGGGGTCTGAGCAAAGAAATGGTAAAGTCTAATACACTTATTGAGGAAGATCTAAACATTCATAGTGGCAAATTCAGCAGTTCAGAGCTGCATTTCTGCTTTTAACTTTTAAATTGAATGGCATATACATATTTGTGTATGTTTTTTGGTCTACATATTTGTGTTAAAAGCTTTTAGGAAGAATGGCACACATAGTCAAGGCTTGTAAGTCAGATCTTAAATAAATTACAAATAAAGTACAGATAATTTTGATCTTTTATTGGTAGCCCACATTACAAAATCTTACCTAAGTCCATAGATCAACTTCCATGTTAAGGAGCATAACTTTTACTATGCATACACTGTTGCCACAGCGATTACCTATCTAAGAGGACTCTTTGACACATGGTTAATTAATAAACAAAAATAATAGCTAATAATCAAGTCAAGTCAAGTCTGCTTTATTGTCGCGCTTAGAGACAGATAGACGCGACGAATACGTACAAAAACACTGTGACTCACAAGACAAAAAACACGAAAACACCTTTCTGTCGGGAGAGAGAGAAGCCGCAGCGTGTGAACGCGCCGCCATCTTGAGTTGCTGATAAAAATAAGTTTTCCTTATTTATAAGACTGTTGCTGTGTGTATGTAGGTTGTCTGGCTGTATGGTGACAGAGGAAGGCTGTGGTTATGTGTCTTCAGCTCTGAGTTCAAACCCCTCACACCTGAGAGAGCTGGATCTGAGCTACAATCACCCCGGAGATTCAGGAGTCCAGCTTCTCTCTGAAAAACTGGAGGATCCAAACTACTCACTGGACAAACTCAAGTATGTGGGGCAACAAGGGGATTTTACTCAATAACAAAATAAACTGAACACAGCTTTCAGCTATGGAGGACCAAACCTGCAGAAATAAAAAATAAATAAATAAATGTAATAATAGGAAAATAAATAAAGACATAAATGGCTTGATAAAACAAATATAGTTAATTTGTAGTAAAATGTAATCCTGAATTTATTTTTATTACTTTTTTCCTTTATGTATTATTTTCTGTATTATTTCATTTATTTTTTATATTTATTTAATTTATTCATTTATTTTTAAATGTATTTATTCATGCATTTATTTATTTTTTAAATATGTATTTATTCCCACATGTATACATTTATTAATTGATTTCTTTTTACTTTTCCGTGTGCAACATGAAAATGAGGGAGACGGTCCTTGTGGAGCTCCGGTGAATCATTGCTTGAGAGCTCACGCAGAAGCGTCAGATCAAACTAACGACAGAGATCTGAGTTTGTTGGATCAACTGGAGAGTTCCAAGATATTTTCACAGATTCACATTATTATGTCAAATTATTTTATTAGGACTGAATTCAGCTACTTATCCTGATAGTTTCATCATTAAGCCCGGAACAATCAATGTCGTCGATGAGATTCGGTTGATGTTGAGACTCTGTGGAGGTTTCTAAGGCTTGTGTTTATTTTGTAATCACAGAGAGAATCTCACAGAGAAAAGACTCCCAAAAGCATTGTGAGCCTAAGTTTATCGTAAACCAGTTGCATCAAAGGTTTGGAAACGCGGCCCACTGGCATAAAGTTGGCTTGATGTTGAACGTTCGATATTCGCAAGTTTAGGGACAATCTCTACCATTGGTATACACGTTTTGGTATACACATTAGATTTTTGATATTTATTAAAATAAACTGTCAATTAATCGCACATTTTTTCTGAAATGAATCACGATTAATCGTGATTAATCCCACCTAACATTAAAGTTTTAAATGTACTTTTATATTGCAATAATTTCACATTCAATCTTCAAATTAATGTAGAAACAACATAAAGACAGTATCTTTTTAATACTTGTTTAATGGCATCTTTTTTTATGACTGAAGGCAAGTATCAATGATACCAATACTACTGATGTCTCTATGAAATAGTTTTTTTGCCTAATATTTAACCATTGACTAGCCATTCACCATTACAGTATAATTGAGAGCTATCAATTTTAACATTTATAAGACTTTTAAAAAATATCAGCTTCAATTTTAAGTGAACTTAAAACAATCACATAAACCCATTATAATAAATGTCATATTTAGCTACCTGTGCCCTTCAGCATGTAGGCAATATACAGAAATTGAATAAAGTTATCAAACACTAAATTTTAATTTAAATAAAGATTCAACCTTAAAGTCAACTCACCTTTATTTGTATAGCTCTTTATACAATACTGATTGTGTCAAAACAGTTTACAATGTCAAACAGAAAAAGAGTTTGTCAATAATGCAAGAAGACAATAACAAAGAGTCATTTTTCCAGCTAAAGTCAGTTCATTGATGATTCAGTTATGTCATTATCCCGTTCAGCTCTCTTCCAATAGTGTCTGTGTAATCAGTCAAGCGTCCCCAACTAAGCAAGCCAAAGGTGACGGTGGCAAGGAACCAAAACACCATCAGTGACAGAAATGGAGAAAAAACCTTGGGAGAAACCAGGCTCAGTCGGGTCCAGTTCTCCTCTGGCCAGACAAAACCAGCACGGTGTGGTTTAATTCCAGGCTGCAACACAGGTGCAGGGGACTTGTCTACAAGAGGACTAAAGCTACAAAAGTTATTGATTTCCTCTTTTTCTTTTGTTCTTTGATTAGCAGACATCACAGCAGGTGGCTTATTAGGTTATTTTAGCTGCTTTAAGAGCTGCCGCTGCTGAACATGATGCAGATCTGACACGCATCATATTTTCTCACAACTTTTTACCTTTTCTGACCCACTTCAGGTCTTAAAGTCTTTGCTAATGAGCTGACGAGTTGAATCGGGTGTGTTATATGAGGGAGACAGTGCTGGGCTGCTCCAGGACAGTTCTGAAAACCATTTCAGAGACATGTTCTTAAATGTAACTCATATAACAAATACTTACATGGATGCACAGTTTTAAGGCAGCTTTAATTGCCTTTTTGGTAACTTAATAACTGACGACATAACTTCACTGTTGTTCTACTGAAGCTCCTCGTCACCTGTACCTTTTCCGCGCTCGTTTGACTAGCGCCTGGCGCTGAGGCAAAGTTTTAGAGTGCGTGTCTGAAAAGTCTCCCATTTGATGTGGTCATAAAGATTTAGACTTCAGAGTCTAAATAAATGCAAATCTTTTCAAGAAAAAAGACAGAAGCAGCAGCTGTGAGTGGGGTTGCCAACTCTAGCTTTGACCCTGTGTTAAAGGAACACTCCACTATTTTTGAAAATAGCCTCATTTTCCAACTCCCCTAGAGTTAAACAGTTGAGTTTTACCGTTTTCGAATCCATTCAGCCGATCTCCGGGTCTGGCGGTAGCATTTTTAGCTGTAGCTTAGCATAGAGTTTAGACCGTTAGCATCTCGCTCAAAAATGACCAAAGAGTTTCGATATTTTTCCTATTTAAAACTTGACTCTTCTGTAGTTACATCGTGTACTATGACCGACGGAAAATTACGCAGCGCCTGAAAATAGTCCCCAGCTAGATGTCAAAGTCAAAGATGAACACTTTACAGTTGGTTTTGTGACTGTAAGTTATTCTCTTCAAATGCTATTGAAGTTAGAAACCTGTATACCAATGTCATATTTAACTTTAGAGATGGTCCCTAAACTTGCGAATAAAGCCAACTTTAACATCAATTGCCAGAGGGCCGCACCTTCAAAAAGCATTGTGAGCCTGAGAGACTGTAGAGACTTTTGGTGCATCTGGTTACGATGAACTCACAATGCTTTTGGGAGTCTTTTCTCTGTGAGATTCTCTCTGTGACTACAAAATAAACACAAGCCTTAGAAACCTCCACCAAGTGTGTCTAGAGGCACCATCAACCTAGAATCTCATTGACGTTGATGGTTCCGGGCTTAATGATGAAACTATGAGGATAAGTAGCTGAATTCAGTCGCTATAAAATAATTCAACATAATAATGTGAATCTGTGAAAATATCTTGGAACTCTCCAGTTGATCTGACACATCTCGTATCAAATGCAGATCTCTATCATTAGTTTGAACTGACACTTCTGCGTGAGCTCTCAAACAGTGATTCACCAGATCTCCGCAAGGACCGCCTCCCTCATTTCCATGTTGCACATGGAAAAGTAAAAAAAAATAAATTAATAAATAAATCTGAAAATAAATGCATGTGGGAATATCTGCAGGTTTGGTACTCCATAGACAGCTGTGTGTCATGCTTAGCGTTACCCTTTAACCTTCAATGGACTGTACAAAATAGAAAGGATTAAAAAGAGAAACTTACAGAAATATTTAAGTTTTCAAGGTTGATCCAACATCTTGGAGATGTTGCCATAGTTCGTATATCGCAGGGCTATAAATTTATTTTCTTGCGAGGGCCAGAACATGCAACCAAACATTTTTAAGAATAATCATATCACTTTCATGGTAAATGAAATATATAAAATACAATAAATAATAATAATACTAATAAGAGACAATAATAAAAAAAATTAATTTAGTATAATCAGAGGAATTAAATTATTGCCTGATTTTCACACATTTTAAAATCCTGCATCTGAGAAAATGTGACTTTGAATCCTTCTTTAACAAATCAAACAGGATTTAAGAAACTGTTGAAGGTACTGAGAAAACTTTGAAAACATCTCAGGCTCCGACTGTAACCATGGTTCCTTAAGAAGGGATCAAGATGCTGCATCCAATGACAATGCTATGTGAAACGCCTCAATATGATTGTGCTAAAGCCTGTATGCAACTATTCCAATCCTGAATGGTACTGCGTCACCCCGTGACCATGATGGTGTACTGCGGAAGCTATAAAAGACACCTGGAACAAGCCAACATTTGCTTCTGATTGGCTGAAGCAAGCTGTTCACAGACATGCAGGAAGTATGGCAAGGCAACACAGTGTCTCGTTCCTTTCTAGAGGAACCAGGGGTACAGTAGTCCTAGTAGAGTGGGTCCGCACAGCCAGCAGTGAGGGAAGTTAATGCGCCTTGTAGGCTGTAGAGATAGCATCAATGATTCATTTATTTATTGTCTGCTTGGAGGCTTCACCTGGGTGTTCCAAGGCATTCCAGCAGCTGGTCAGGGTAAGAAACTTTTCTGAAACAGAGTCCATGGCCTCGAAGGGTGCCAGGGACAACTCCCCCTTGAAGCACGGCCAAACTCTTGTTGAGCGAGTGAGTGAGTGACAGAATTTGTGGTCTGCATTTAACCTATCTCACTGAGATGGATTGCTTTCACTGAGAGAATGAGTCTCACTATTCTCCGCTCGCAGACCGCCGCCTTCAATGAAGGCAGCCCCGCTCTCCCGTTTCTCCTCTCTCAGCAAGCTCGGAGAAAGAAACGGTGGAGTCATGGAGTTGAGCAACTGGGTTTGAGTGATCCCACACTGGCACAGGTCCCGTGTGCTCACTCTCCCAGCAGCACTTTGATCTGCCGGTGTGTTTACACGTGAAGATCAGCGACCCCTCGTTACATTGAGCGGTTCAATCCTTCTAGGTGGATCGGAGTAGAATGCTGTCACCGATGTTTCTGTATCATTGACAGCTTCACACTAGGCTGCACTCACTGAGACAGACTGCTTTTGCTGCAAGAGCATTGGGTCTGTAGCAAATTAGCTCAAAAGGGAAATGTATATAAATAATTACAATTAATTATGATTAATTACAATTATTCATATCAGCTGCCAGTAGTAATGTAGCAGAATTAAATTGCCCTCAACTAATCTGTTCATCCAGCGAACATTCAGTGTAAGTTCGTATCAACTCTAGTGGCCACAGAAAATACTTTCATACAGTATTAATGCATTAGAGCATGTAGCAAGAATCAAAATCGTAAAGGGACATTAATTTGCCAGGCAGAATCAGAAACTCATGTAATTTGTGCACAAGAGTTTTATTAACTAAACACTAACACAAACTAGTCTAACAAACATAAATACACTCACGCGTGCATACAAAAGGGGAGCTAAAGTGGATAAATGAAGCCATTAGAGAAACCAGAGAATGCAGTTATGGAAAATGAGTCAGAACCACCTGAGTTAAAAACCATCAGTGCCGATTTGCAAGGCAGAATCAGAAACTCATGTCATTTGTGCACAAGAGTTTTATTAACTAAACGCTAACACACATAACTAATCTAAACAAACCAACAAATAAACATACACTCACGCTTGCATACAAAGGGGAGCTAAAGTGGATGAATGAAGCCATTAGAGAAACCAGAGAATGCAGTTATGGAAAATGAGTCAGAACCACCTGAGTTAAAAACCATCAGTGCCGTTTATAACGGGGTCTACAGCTTATACTAAACCTCTGTTTCTTGCATTGCCTTGGTCGTTGACGAGTGTCCGGATGCAGTCTCGGATGAAAGTCTTGATGGTTTCAAGGTTTTGGACTTGCGATCACGTTTTTCCGGGTTTGAAGAGTGATGAATTCCAAAACTGTTCTGACTCGATGGTGATTGGGAGTTTCTTCCCAGTAGAAAGTGAAAAAGAGCTGAGACATCAGCTGAGATCCTAGGATCTTTGGTGAATGGAAAGTCAAGGCCGAGGCCTGGCACGAACTTAGGGTGTCCTTAGAAGACCAGCTGAGCATCCCCATCTTCTCAGGATCTAACAAAACCGCAGACTGGCAAGGGCTATATGTTGGAGCCCACTGAGCCCGCACCGGCTCAGGCTCTCCACACGGGCAGCAATCAGAAGATTTAGCAGAAGACCCGGGTGGAACTGTGCATGAGCCCTTTAAAGTCTGAAAAGATTCACGCCTCTCAGCATGGGCTTGTCCAATGAGAAAGGCTGAATTTCCAAGCGGGAGGTTGGAAATACTGGGGGATTTTATGACCCTTTGTCTGAGAGCATGTCAGAATCTAACAGAACCGCAGACTGAAGGCGGGTCACTGATGTGAGGTCTTTATCTTCTATCGAGGTCACTCCTCTGGGATTTCAAAGAGACAATGGTGTCTTGAACTTTTGGAGGAAAAGTTTACGACACTTTGTCTCAGAGCATGGTATTTTGCATATATAATTCGATTGGGTGTTGATGCAAAAACTACTAAAGATTCTTAGAACACTAATATATTGCCTATGTACCAACATATAATATAC
>NW_015539894.1:469116-480218 GCF_001515605.1 Sinocyclocheilus anshuiensis | reverse complement strand
ACGAGTGGTTCTATCATAAGCATGCATAAAACAGTATACAATACAAAAGACAATATACAAGAACAGTAATAATAAACAAAAAGGACCTGAGTCCTGAGATTATAATCATGCTATAAACATGCTAGTCACTTGCTAATCATGCTAGAAACATGCTAGTAACATGCTAATCATGCTAACAACATGCGAATCAGGCTAGAATAATGCTAGTGACATGCTAGTAACTTGCTAATCATGCTATAAACATGCTAGTCACTTGCTAATCATGCTAGCAACATGCTAGTAGTATACTAATCATGCTAGCAACATGCTAATAACATGCTAATCATGCTAGAATCATGCTAGTGTCATGCTAGCAACATGCTAGTAACATGCTAATCATGATAGAAACATGCTAGTACCTTGCTCATCAAGCTAGCAACATGCTAGTTACGTTGCTAATCATGCTATAAAAATGCTAGCGACATGCTAGTAACTTGCTAATCATGCTAGTAACATGCTAATCAGGCTAGAAACATGCTAGTGACATGCTAATTAATTGCTAATCATGCTAGCAACATGCTAGTAACATGCTAATCAGGCTAGAAACATGCTAGTGACATGCTAATTAATTGCTAATCATGCTAGCAACATGATAGTTACTTGTTAATCATGTTAGCAACATGTTAGAAACATGCTAGTAGCAATGCTAATCATGTTAACATGCTAGTAACTTGCTAATCATGCTAGCAACATGCTAGTTACTTTGCTAATCATTCTAGTAGCATGCTAATCATGCTAACAACATGTTAATCATGCTAGAATCATGCTAACAACATGCTAGTGTAGGAAACTTTTTCCTCTCGAAGCAGAGACCAGGAGACTCTTGGGTATCTTCAGCAGAGTTCTTTATTGAGAACGTGCTGCGTGGCGCTGCAGTCATCAAAAGTCTAACTAAGGCAGTGATACATTGTAGTTTATATACATTTAGGGGGCAGTGCTTAGAAATGGAGACAAAGCACCTGGGTGACTACCTCAAACAAAGCATGCAAATGAAGTACAGGAATCAGCCCGACACCGGCATTTTTCCAGCCTTGATCTCATCAGCATAACAGTGTCATTCAAATGCATAGGTGCTAATCCAATCAGTCTGACAGTCCTAATTCAATCAGTATAACTACTCAAAGACTGGGGCAGAGGCACCAAGAGCCATTACAAACAAAAGGTGATCGTCTCAGTAATCTGGTTCATTTGACTAACAGTAAGAGAACAGGAAAAGACAGGAACCTCTTGCTACACTTTGCTTAAGATAATCATTTGTCTGATGTAATTTACCTTAAATGCTAAATACAATGTACTTCACCTTAGTTTTTCATGTGATGCTATGTCAGAACATAGGATCAAGCATATTTTAAACAGATTCTTAAATTTGTAATCCCACACTAGCAACATGCTAGTAACATGTTAATCATGCTAGAAACATGGTAGTACCTTGCTAATCAAGCTAGCAACATGCTAGTTACTTGTTAATCATGCTATAAAAATGCTAACAACATGCTAGTCACTTGTTAATCATGTTAACAATATGTTAGAAGAATGATAATCATACTAGCAAACATGCTAATCAGGCTAGTGACATGCTAGTTACTTGCTAATCATGATAACATGATAGTTACTTGTTAATCATGCTAGCAACATGCTAGTAGAATGCTAATCATGCTTGCAACATGCTAGTAACTTTGCTAATCATGATAGCAACATGCTAGTTACTTGCTAATCATGCTAACAACATGCTAGTTACTTGCTAATCATGCCAACAAAATGCTAGTAAAAGCCAATCATGTTAAAACATGCTAATCATGCTAGAAACATGTTATCAACATCTAATTTATCTAAATTTTCAAACTTCAGCCTTTTTCAAATGCTTTAAACTTTCAGGCTAGGCTTTCTCAAGCCAACCAAAAGTTTGTCTTGATGAACTTTTTTATCTAGTTTACAATGTTACCATAGGAAAGCTTATATACAAAAAAAAGCTCACAGTAATATTTACATGAAAAGAAACAAAAGGGAAAAAAAAGGAAAACCCCACGCAACTAGGGAAAAAGGAGGGAATTGGGCGGCAATCAAACAAAATAAATAATCAAAACATAACCCTCTCAATTATCAATGTCAATTCTCAGTTATCAATTCTACACTAACTAAAGAAAAAGAAAAGAAAATCTTCAGTATCCGAAGATACCCTAATATAAGCTACTCAAACTATTCCCTGACCGAGACCCCCCTCGGCACGGATGCACTGGCACACAGCTGGCCACGAGGCCTACGCAAGTACGCATTTCCCTCAGTGAGCCTTCTCGCACAGACACTGTGCAAAGTCAGGGAGGACGAGGAACAGGCCTTGCTAGTTGCATATTACTGGCCCACCCGGACCTGGTTTTTGGAACTCATGCTCCTCACGATAGCCCCTCTCTGGCGGATTCCCCTGAGGAAAGACCTTCTTTCCCAGGGGCAGGGCATCATATGGTACCCGCTTCCAGATCTCTGGAACCTCCACGTGTGGCCCCTGGATGGGACACGGCAGACTTAAGTGATCTGCCACCGGCGGTGGTAGACACTATCACTAGTGGAGTTTGTTTGCTGACTGATGTTCTTCTCGCTGAGAATGCCCTATCAGAGTCGTGCTTTCTTTCCTGCAAGAAAGTTTGGAGAGTAGGCTGTCTCCCTCCACCTTGAAAGTGTATGTTGCTGCTAACGCAGTGCATCATGAGGCAGTGGATGGCCGGTCCCTGGGGAAGCAAGACCTGATTGTCAGGTTCCTGAGGGGTGCCAGAAGGCTAAACCCTCCTAGGCCACCCCTCGTGCCCTCCTGGGATCTCTCTGTTGTCCTGGCGGGACTTCAGAGGGATCCATTTGAGCCGTTGGAGTCAGTCGAGCTTAAGTTCCTGTCTCTCAAAGACAGCGCTGCTGACCGCGCTCACCTCCATCAAGAGGGTCGGGGACCTACAAGCGTTTTCGGTGAGCGTAGAGTGCTTGGTGTTCGGGCCAACCTACTTTCACATGGTCCTGAGACCCGGCCTGGATACGTGCCCAAGGTTCCCACTACTCCCGCTTCAAATAAGACTTTTAATGGCAGTCATTGTGTTATAAGCTGCCTCTGGCATGCTATGAGAAGCGGCATGCTTGCAATATGTGCATTTGTGTACTTGCATAGAGTTATTTTTCTGTAAATTTAACCGTCAGTAGAAACACATGTGCTGCTTTGAGAGATTCTTTGTTTAAACATCTTAATTGTACTTTATCAATTGTATGTTACTTTTTGATTGATTGATTGATTGAATGATTTATTTTATTTTTTCTAGTTTGGATCATGGAGAACATTTCAGAATCACACCAGGTTTGAGAAAATGTATGTCTTTTCTCTCTTTTACACACATACACACACTCATTGTTTTTTACATCAGGTTCATGATATTTTCTATTGCCTAACCCAGCCCTTACCCCTAAACATAACCATCACAGAAACGTGCACAAAACTAGATATTAATAGAATTAGAATGCATTTAAACAGTCAGTTCAGAATAGTGCTAATCCACAGAAAACATAGAAACCCAGCCGATTACATCTCAGATGATAGTGACAACAGTGACTTACTTCCAGTTTTTAGTGAATTATTCATTTCTTTGTTTATTTGGCTTTAAAGCAAGAGCGCAGTGTGAGGCCTCTGCCATAGGTATGCATGAAACAGTGGCATAGCCAGAATTTTTAAATTAATCAGAAACTTAAAATGAGGGGGCCACTCAATATTACATGTAGGCTATAATGTCTGTACTAAATGTGCGATCACTTGCACTTAAAATACTCCGTCATTTTTGGTCATACAGACAAGAATAATTACATCGTTCGAATCTGGTAAGGGTCTACATTTGTTTGTGTACACTCACAATAACAACAAAACATTGTGCACTGTAAAATAATAAAAACAAACAGGATACTATTTCTGCCGTCTCGATCCCTGTGAACTTGAGCGCGTCAAAAATAAACCGAAACTCCGTTGCCTCACAGACATGAGAAATAGGATCTACGCGAAATGTTTTAATAATGAACTAATTCAAAACAAAACAAATATTCTCAGATTATGTAATCCGTATGAAAAGTATATTGTGCGTCCACCGTAGAGATGACGATTAAGCATCATTAAAGGTGCTGTAGGAGATCTTGGAAAATGCTAACTTTAGCCTGATAGCACTGAAAGCGAATGTCCCACCCTCCCTGCAATCGCCCTCCAAAGCCACGCCCCCTTAACGCATTTACGCTCACAGACCAGAATACCAGAGACAACATTACTACAATAGGCTACATCAGCGGTTCCCAATTCCAGCCCATGTTCCGAAGTGAAGTAAACTTCAACGGATTTCCCCCGCTCAGTAATGAACACTGTGTAGGGATCATATCGATCGGAACACAGTTCATGCACGTAGCTCACTTCTAACGACCTGGCGCGAGGACTGGATTAACTGCTGGGCTACATCATGTGTGATTCACCGGTGAGAAAACTTTAAAAGTAACGTTACTACAATACCAGGAAGGAAGATGGGGTTGTTGATGTTTGTCTGCCATTCTCGCTCTGTCTGCACAGCGTGCGTGAATGCGCTGATGACGTATCCTGTTGCGCGAACCGGGTGCGCAGAGGTATGCTAATACATACGTTGACAGGCAGGTAGGAAGGCATATTAAAACGCTCGGACCACATTTCTTGGTCCTACGCCTTCCACGGAATATATAAATACAGACAAATACATTTAGACCACTTAACTTAATGATTGCTATCAGGATGTGAAGAGACTTTCAACCAGCATAACAAAAAATATTTCTGAAGACAATCACCTATTGCACCTTTAACTTTATTAGTTTCTCAATAATTTTTTTAAATGGTAAAGTCCTTGCTGTTTTCCATGAAACATTAAATTACTTTTTTTATATACTTTAAGCACTCAGAAATCTGGGGCTATGCCACTGGCATGAAGTACAGACTGAACTACAAAACTTTCTTGAAAAGATTCTCAGCTGGATGAAGAAAGCCATAATGTCAGCTGCATGGGCGATATTTGACTCTTGAGTAAGGAGGGGGCAAGAAAAAAAAGCACCGTGAATCATTGTTACCAAAGGCGAGACGTGAAGAAAAAAATTAATGATCAGTTGTGCGACTATATTCTGTCATAAGTCACATACCATTCATTCCTGAATTTTCTACCGTTCGTTACTTGAAATTTAATTACTGGTTGATATGTCCCGATCTCAATAAAGTTTACTCACACTTTTGGTCCGTGAACTGGATGTCGCTCTGAACGCGAGCTGTCTGTGGATGTTTGGCCAGGACTTTGCTTTCATTATTTTACAAAAGTGCAATGTTTTGTTGTTATTGTGAGTGCACACAAATAAACATAGAGTCATTACAGATTTGAAAGATGTATTACTCTTATCTGTCTGACCAAAAAAGTTTTAGGATAAAGTGAGCACACCGGCGCCTCCATCTGTCCTGCTGTGAGCTGCTGTTCAGCTTCCACTCCACACAGCACTCCACTACTTACATATTTTAGATGATAAGCCATATTTGAGGTCAATGAATGATAGGTGAGCGTTTGGATGTCCTGCTCGATGTAGTGTATTAGACCAGCCGTTAACGATCTGTCAGTCACGGACTGCGTTACTTCGCCTGTGGATTTTTTTTCTTCCTGCGACTAATAACATTTTGGTCGACCAAGCCTCTTCTGGTCGACTAACGATTAGTCCACTATTGGGGGGCAGCCCTAGTATTTAGCACCCTCTAATGTGCTGGGATTATGTGCTGGGATGTTATGCAACTGGACCCAGAACTTGGTAAAAAGCTTTCAAATAAGTTTCAGGCCTTATATAGTCTTAATATATTTTTCTTGAATGTATTTCATACAAATTCCTATTACTAACTGATAATAAAATATCAAGTGTCTGCTTTCAAACAAGACATTTGATTTTGGGTATGTCATATTTAGCTGGTTAACAGGTTAACTAAAGGGGATACATAAAATGTCTTCACTAGTCAGTTATCATTATATTTCACTATATAAGTGAGGACATTTGGCCCTCACAAGTATAGCTAAACAAGAACACAGTTCTAAAACTGTCCTTCAAGTACTTCTAATCTCTGTTCTTGTGTTCAGATGCCTATGATCTCACACTGGATCCGAACACAGTAAACGCTCAACTCGTCTTGTCTGAGGAAAACAGAAAGGTGACACGTGTGGAAGACTATCAGCCGTATCCTGATCATCCAGAGAGATTTGTTGAGTGGTGTCAGATTCTGTGTACAGAGAGTCTGATTGGACGCTGTTACTGGGAGGCTGAATGGAGTGGATGGTCTTATATATCAGCGGCATATAAAGGAATCAGTAGGAAAGAAGGAAATAACTCTTGGTTTGGATACAATGACAAATCTTGGAGTCTGAACTGCTCTAAAAAAGCATTCACTGTCTGGCACAATAACAAGCGAACTGAAATTCCTCGCCCTTCATCCTCTAATAGAGTAGGAGTGTATCTGGACTGGTCGGCCGGCACGCTGTCCTTCTACAGCATCTCTGACACACACACACTCACACTCACACACTTATACACATTCAACACCACATTCACTGAACCCCTCTATGCTGGGTTCGGGGTGTTTGATTCCTCGTTGACTCTGTGTCAAATTAAACAACCTGCTGAGTAGTTACTAATTATACTGTATGTCATCTGAATTACATAATCAGATTCCAAAAATAAGGAGTTGTAATTTGATTAATTGTAGTCTGACTGAGTATTTTAAAAGGCTATATACTTTCTAATTGATGACTTATTGATTCTCTATAATTATTACTGTTTTAAAAAAGTTTATCATTTATATATGTATAGTATGTCTTGTAGAATTGCACAAACAGACCAGACATCTGTCATCTCTCAGATTCTTCTACTCACCCCAGGTATTTAACCAGGTATTAGAGTAGAAGATTTTCTTGGTAGAGGGAAACATGGTCCTACTATTAGCAAAGCTCATGGAGTCACAATTAAGAAACTTTGTTTCCAGCTCAATCATGTAAGGTTTTCTTCTCTTTATATATATATTTTTGTATCTGTTTTCAATTGATATATTGAATTTATGTTTATGTTTCCTCCTTAAATGAGTATGAGTAGTTGCAAAGACTCTACTGATATAGACATCGAGTGGAATTAGGAGTTCTTCATAAAGGATTGTTAACACCATATCACCTTGTGAATTATCAAATGTCCCAAGTACAAGGATTTAGCTTTGTGGACTGACATTTTTGCTGGATTATTTTCATTATTTAAGGACTATTTTTTTCTTTTGAAATCATCAGCAGGACTTGGGAATCATCATAGACATAGACTATTTCACCTTCTATTGCATTGCTTCCATTCTCATTCAAGGATTTGGATCGCGCTCGGCCACACCCTCAACATTCGCATAATCTGCGTGCTGAAAGACATGCAGCCGAAAGGAAAACGGTTTCCCCCAGGATTTAGATATCTCCACGCTAGAACGAGCCGCTCAGAGGCACGATCCATCACATCCAGCATATCCCTGTATGCGCGGCTGGGAATGCCCGATGACGACTCGGTGCTCACACTCTCATCATCGTCACCAACCACATCAACCTCTTCATTTTCGTCACTATAACTAGAAGAGCCCAGCAGCGCACTATCAGGATCAGATGACTCCAACGACAGAGTGTTTGGATCCCGCAGCACGCTAGAGCCCGTGGTAGGAGCCTTTGAAAGATCCATGCCTTTCTCAAACTTCTCTGCGAGCTCAACCTGCGATCCCCACGAGCTGAGTTTCCGCCGTGCCTCAGCAGCAGCGGGACCCAACCCGCGAGAAAAAGGGACAAATGTGATCGGAGCTTACGCATTGGAAATGATTCCCAATGCTTACATTCAGC
This sequence comes from Sinocyclocheilus anshuiensis, assembly GCF_001515605.1. NCBI lineage: Eukaryota > Metazoa > Chordata > Actinopteri > Cypriniformes > Cyprinidae > Sinocyclocheilus > Sinocyclocheilus anshuiensis. Next base: position 472,272 of record NW_015539894.1, on the reverse strand, counting down.
GGCCTCAAGCACCGAACGCGTGTGCTCCTCCCCCAGGCACATAACGCACAAGTCGTGCGTGTCCTCAGGTGTCAAAAAACCTAGGACACGGAGGCACGCACTTCTTGAAATGCTCACCTGGGTTGTCAGACATGATAACACACTGTACTGCAAACAGACGGCTCCTGAAGACAGCAAAGAGGATGACGTATTCGGCAGGTGCCCTTTTATACTTCCGGGAATCCCGCCTATGACGTCATGGGCCAGGTGTGCCAATAGATTAGCATGGTTTCACACGTGCTTCAGATACCGGTCATGCAGACTGCATTCCCCATAGTGCCCCCTAGGGGGCGCAGCGTGGAATTCCCTAGAAGGGGAACTGGGGATCATATTAGTAGGGTTAAAAACATAAAAACTTAAATCAACCCAATATTTACTGGTTATACTACAATCACAAAATAAAAGGTCAGCTGTCTTCAACAAGACCACAAAATGAAATTTCATCAACATCAAAATATTTACAGATAAATGAATTAAACCTGTCGCTCATATCTTTTAAGTTGTTGCACTTGTTATTACGTCGTAAGTCACATGATAACGTCAACATGGCGGATGATGTCCAGATCGCATTCATACTTAATGAGATTTGGCTGTAGAGTACGTACTCTTTTAGCGCTCGTTAAGTAAGTACTCATTGAAATTAAGTACCTACTCATTGAGTATGCGGTTTCAAACACAGCCAATGACTCAGAAAGACATTTACCACCACCTGCTGGAAATTTCAGTTTCTTCTTTAGAGTATCATTTAATTTATTAAACCTGTTAACCTGCACCCCCCATTTTAGGACTCACAGCTGAAAATGACCTACCTAACTTAAAATGGTAACAGTTCCTGACAACAGTGTGCTACACACACAATTTTGGTGTCTTTGGAAAGAAGACCCTTTGGGCTTTACTATCCATCATCCATCAAAAAGTTATAGACAATGAAGTGCCCTGAAAAAAATTGTACCACACTGATTTTTAAATTTTATTTCACATAAAAATACATTAACCTGTTAACCCCCACCTGGACGTCGGCGCACTGAACGCTCTTTGTTTGCACGTGTCAATGATTACGAATAGATTAAATGAAAAGGGACATAATTAATCTTGACAAACTATACATCATTCTAAAAGGTCTAAGCCTCAAGCATCGACGATAGATCGTTGTTTTTCAATGGAGCGCTTATAAAGAATGTATTTGCTAAATTTGCGTAAGCAGTACACATCAAAACATGCATAATCAAAACGCAGTACGTACCAGATTCATCGTAATAACGAGTCACAAACGCATCCACTGCTGTAAATCCCGGTTTAGTTAGAAAGGTAAGGGTCCACTGAACAACATCCCATAGAGCACTTTTAGTCCAACAAAACAATAACGGTGTTGTCACGAATCCTGTCCATGGACTTCCGTTCAATCACCACCAGAGGTGACCCTTCCATTGCATTGACTCTCGCACTACACAAACTGTTGCATGTCATCCCGGACTACATATCCCATCATCCATTGCACTGATTGCACACAGCACTGATTGCACACAGCTGTAACCCATCACACATTCACTATATAACACTCACTCAAACAACCATTCACGGCCAAGTATTGTAAGCGCATATCACTCACCTAGCGATAGCTACTTTATGGAGCCAGTTCCCTGTCCTTGTTTAAGTATTTAGTTCTAGTTTCCATAGTCTAGTCATAGTCTTGTCTTGCCTGCTTACCTCTTGCCGTGTTACCTGATTATTGCCTGTTTATCTTGAGTTAATTGCTCTGCTGTGTGTCGACTCCGTGTTCACGGTGGGGGTTGCGGAGAAACATGACGCCGAGTCCGCTTGTGTAATGGCGGCCACACTAGAGCACGCTCACAAAATGGTGGCGACAGCGGAGTTTGATCGCAAATTGGCGGACACAACAGCACCCCATTATGTCACAGCTTATCTTCATGAACAAAGTCAAGTCACAGTTTATTGTCATGAGTCAAGTCAAGTCCCAGCTGATCTACATGAACCAAGTCAAGTCACAGTTATTTTTCATGAGTCAAGTCAAGTCACAGTTGATCGTCATGAATCAAGTCAAATCACAGTTGATCGTCGTGAGGCAAGTCAAGTCACACCTGATCTTCATGAACCAAGTCAAGTCACACCTGATCGTCATGAGGCAAGTCAAGTCACAGCTTATCTTCATGAACCAAGTCAAGTCACAGTTTATCGTCCCCGGACTACATATCCCATCATCCATTGCACTGATTGCACACAGCTGTAACCAATCACACATTCACTATATAACACTCACTCAAACAACCATTCATGGCCAAGTATTGTAAGCGCATATCACTCACCTAGCGATAGCTACTTTACGGAGCCAGTTCCCTGTCCTTGTTTAAGTATTTAGTTCTAGTTTCCATAGTCTAGTCATAGTCTTGTCTTGCCTGCTTTCCCGTGTTACCTGATTATTGCCTGTTTATCTTGAGTTAACCCTTTGCCTGCTGTTTCGGACTGTGTTTGCACCTCGCCTGGACTCTAGCTCGTGTTATTGGATAACCCCTCATGTCAAGCCCTCTGGATATTGTTAGCCGCTTATCGACCACGCCCGTTTTGGATTACTCTGCTGTCTTGCCCTCATTATACCTGTTTGCCAATGGTTGATTTATGCCTGTTTCTGACCACGTCTCCAGAATAAAGCGTTGCACATGGATCCGCACGTCTCACGTCTCGTCAGCCCCGTAACAGGTGTGATATGGATGGTTATTCCTTTGTTTACTTCTCATTTCTTCGGGTAGAGTTATTGTTTGTATCCGTTATGGAATAACTTACGCTCAAAAAACTGCATCTTGGTAGTAAAAAGCAACATGGTTTTGTAGCATACAGTGTCACAAACAGAATGAGACCATCCACTAAAAAAAAAGGTCAAAGATACGCAGAATATTGTTTAATAACAAATTAATAATAATATTTGAATTCTGGCGCTCTGTCGTGACGGCTTGTGATGCACGCTGTGACGCACCTGTCATCTGTTGGGGGCGTAACTTAGCGATCAGGTTTTTGCACAAATAATTTTTTTTTTTCTTCAACATTTTTCATATACGTGTGTGTGTTTTGTGGGGAATGTGGCTGTATCTGCATGATTACCAT
>NW_015539894.1:467744-469039 GCF_001515605.1 Sinocyclocheilus anshuiensis | reverse complement strand
ATCTGTATGACCACACATGAGCGTGTGATTACTGTCTGTATGACAGCTAGCAGTGTGAATGCGGTCTATATGAATGGCCATTAGAGTGTGATTATTGACTATATGGCCGGCCATCTGTATGATTACCATCTGTATGAGCGCACATCAGCGTGTGATTACTGACTGTATGAAGCAATCAGTGTGAATGTGGTCTATATGAACGGCCATAAGAGTGTGATTATTGACTATATGGCCGGCCATCTGTATGATTACCATCTGTATGAGCGCACATCAGCGTGTGATTACTGACTGTAGGAGCAGCAATCAGTGTGAATGCTGCAATCAGAGTATGTACTTGGCATACATAGTTAATTTTTTTTCTTATTTCTTTATATTACTCAAAAATTATTCTTACTGTATTTTTCTAGTGCTCAAATAAATCACTTATACGATGTCTAAGATTCTGTCTATTGTTTTATAATTGAAAAACTATGCAGTGGTATGTTTAATGACTAAAATAGTTTGTAGAACCCTTCAATACATTTGGTAAATATTTTTCCTCAAACGGGGGAGGGGGGGGGGTTTTGGAGGGAGACTAGACATAGTCTCAGAAAAATGGTTGCAGGAATCTCATTTTTCATGGTATCTTCGGATTTCAGATTTTAAATATAAACTCATGAGACATGTGACTTTCAACCCATTACTTTTCGGGATTGCTCCAGGACTGATTTCATGTATTTTTATATGAAAAAAAAAAACAAATTCAGTTTGGTACAATTTTTTTCAAGGTACTTCAGTGTCTATAACTTTTTATCTTTTTGAGCATTATCACCTCTGGAAAGAAGACCCTTTGGGCTTTACTATCCATCATCCAAAGACAACAAAATTGTTTGTGTAGCACACTGTTGTCAGGAACTATTACCATTTTAAAGGGGTCATATGATGCGATTTCAATTTTTCCTTTCCATTACAAGCTCTTGGTGCATAAAGAAGATCTGTAAAGTTGCAAAGACTAAAGTCTCAAATCCAAAGAGATATTCTTTATAAAAGTTAAGTCAACCACGCCTACCTAAAACGGCTCGTTCTAACACGCCCCCACATATCTACGTCACTATGTGGGAAGATTTGCATAACGCCGCCCAAATGTTCACGCAAAGAAAGAAGGCGTAACCTTTATTCTTGCTGTAGTATTGTTGTTGCTGCCGCCATGTTGTGAAGGTGCTGTGTGTTTCGTTGTGAAAGCGAAACTACTTTGTTTGGCCTTCCAAAAGAGGACGATATCTGCTTCGTCATGCCTGGAGCTGATCCGTGCTGGT
>NW_015539894.1:459569-461262 GCF_001515605.1 Sinocyclocheilus anshuiensis | reverse complement strand
GCTTCTGACTCACAGCCTGTAAGTATGTTTTTTATATTTAAAGAATTTGCCACTGATGATTCAAACGTGAGTTTTGGGCAGTGTAGAGTAGGGCTTGTTGTTTGTCATTTCTCCGATCACAAATGCAGACATGGTTTTATGTTTACGCGGTGCGATGCAGCGCAACATGTAAAAAGACAGTATTAGTCATTATAATCAGTAATTATGTCCCCACTGGATGCAACGAATGCCTCGTTTATAATGATGGGTTTTAATGTTTTTGTCTCATCACTCCGGCCGGACAGGGCATCAACAGTATGATGAGGGCGTAACATTTCCGTCACACGCTTGAGGTATTCAGCCAATCACAACGCACTGGATAGCTGGCCAATCAGAGCACACCTCGCTTTTCAGACCGATGAGCTTTGTAAAAATCTACGCGTTTCAGAAAGGCAGGGCATAGAGGAGAAACAATAATGTACAGTATGTGGAAAATAATGTGTTTTTTTAACCTTAAAACGCATAAACACACTTCATGTTCATCTGATGGCACATGGAGTACTTTAATGATGTTTTTCCTACCGTTCTCGATCTTGAATGTGGTAGTTCCGTTGCTCCCAATGGGGGTAGAAAATGCTCTCGGATTTAATAAAAAATATCTTAATAAAAGTTGTGTAAATGTGAGACCCTGATTGTGTTCTTTGTTAAACCCTATTCGGACGGGATTCGTTTTACATGGAGAAGTGGGATAAAGTAATTATTACCAGAGCTTCTCAGTGTTCTGTCTAAATGTGCCATCTCAGTAATCATTATGGATAATGTCAATAAATATTAAGGTGACATTTACCCTCTGTAAAAAGGAAAAATTACCTCAGGTAAATACATACCTCAGCTGTAAATATATATGTAAATGTTACATCATTTCTTGTTTAATTCTGTCACGTGGTTTTGGGTTATGTTTCTTGTTTATATTTTCATGTCTTTTATTTTGTATTTCTCACTGTCATGCTTCCTCTTTGTCATGTGCTTCCATTGCTCCTCATGTTATTAGGCTTGTTTGAGATGCGCCTAGCCTCGCCTGAAATGTAGGCGAGAGTAGGCGGCTGCAGTAAGGGGAGGGGTCAAAAAAGACCTTTGAAGTCGGACACTTTCTGAATCTCGCTGTTTTGTCGCCTGCAAACGTCAGCAATGGAGGAGATCGCGTTCGCGTTTTTTCTCGCAGACGAAGTGGATGCAATTGAAATACCACTGTTTTTACATGAAGATGGTCATAATGACAATCACCGAAGGTAATGTCAAATAATGTCAAAATAAACAGCTTACACAGCAACATCAATGGTTTTATTCTAACATCGTAAATGAAGTAAATAGCAAGTTGCTTTTGAGAGACAGAGGTCATAACAAATGGACCACTTGCTCAATAAAATGACGAATTCTAGGGACATTCCTAGCAAAAGGACAAACATTTCACGTTTCACAGTCATTTCAGACTTTCTAGAGGGCATGTGGAGGTATGTAGGTACATGGTGTGAGAAGCAAGAATTACATCATGTTAGGAATATGCTGTACAGTGCAATATATATTATATATATATATGTATATATATAATAAATGTGGGAGAGACCCCCCACATGATTGTAAAGTGCTTTGGGTGTACAGCAATACACAATAAAGTACTATATAAATGCATCATTAATTAATTCATATATATATA
>NW_015539894.1:439609-459473 GCF_001515605.1 Sinocyclocheilus anshuiensis | reverse complement strand
ATATATATATATATATATATATATATATATAAATAAAATGTGTTTTCTTTTTCTTTTGGTTTTTGTTGTTGTTGTTTTTTCCTTTATCCAATTTGGAATAAATTTTAGCTTGGCCATTTTGGGGGATTCTTCCCCAAGCAATGTTTTTGTTTGCTTGTCCTACATCCCCAAGCAAACAAAAACACAGCATGTACATAAAACTATAGATCTACAATATAATGTTATAAAATGCATGAAATTATACATAAAAAGAAAACACAGGAATGTACTATGGGGACATAGCTTGTATGTCTATAGTAATTACATTTTTGGCTTAAGCCCTGGTTAGTTTCAACTTTTGTGCTGTCGTATATTAAATGTAATCATGTTTCCATGTTTTTACTATATGAATCATATTTTTTCTATTCCTAATACAGGAGCTTATAAATACACTTGGCCCTTTCTACATGAATACACAGCAGACAAAGGTGCCGCTGACAAACAGTATACTTGCCTCTCTATGGACTCTTTCCAACCAAGAGTCCTATAGAGGTGTGGCAGACAGATTTAACTTAACCAAATCCACAGTTTCAAAACATCTGCATGAGTTCTGTTCTCTTCTAAGAACTCATTTGTCACACTACATCTCCTGGCCCAGAGGAGAAGCCCTGCACATGTCCCAGTTAGGATTCGAAACAGCTGGGTTTCCTAACACTGTCTGTGCTGTTGATGGATGCCATATTCCAATCGTAAAACCACACTGTGAGAATCCTGTGGCCTACATCAATAGGAAACAGTTCTATTCTGTTATTCTTACAGGATTCTGTGACAGTCAGCGGCGTTTCTGTCATGTCAGTGTGGGTCACCCTGGTAGCTGGCATGATTCAAGGGCGTTTCGTTTGTCTGAGGTAGGGCGCCTTCTTGAGGAAGATCCGCATTCCCTGGTTCCAGAGGGCATGCATATTATTGGAGACTCTGCATACCCTCTTTTGCTTCAGCTAATGAAGCCATACAGGGACAATGGCCACTTGACTGTCAGACAGAGACGGTTTAATAAGAAACTGAATTCCGCTCGTGTAGTAATTGAGCACACATTAGGTATATTAAAAACAAAATTCAGGAGACTCAAATGTCTGCAGATGAAAGATTTGAAGAACATTTCTTCCACAGTCACAGCCTGTTGCATTCTTCACAACATGTGCCTGGAATCCAGTGACCACATAGAGGAGGATGAGCACACAGATGATATGGAGGATGAACCATATCCACATTCACAATGATGCATCACATTATAGAGATACAATCTGTGGCCGCCTGTAGACATTACTTTGACATTCTACCTTCAACCCTTGCCTTAAACACATCTTTTCTTTTTTTATTTTACTGTTTTGTGAGCTGGTGGATGGGATTGTACAGGATGATATTAAGCAGTTAAAAAATCTAATGAATGATGTAGTGTTCTGCCAGTCAACCTGTCCTGTCTGTTTTGTGATGTTATTTTTTAAATTATTATTGTTGTTATTTTGGAAAATAACTTAAAAACCCACTATAATAATGATGTGTGATGACCAATAAAAATAATGTAATATGCATGGGAATGGACTGTATATAGTTATACTTAATTTTTTTACAGATCTGTTATCATTTCTTGGGATTTGCTGATTTTCTTGAGCTGTTCAATTATTTCTCCAAGGCAGGTTAGAGTTTTCTTTTCAAACACCCTTCTACGTTTCTCTTTAAGCCTTCTTCGGCGCTCCAAGTTGGGCCGCACTAGTGACTCTAAAGCAGCTGTTCTCCTTTCTAAATGTGCCTCAAAAACGTCATAGAATGTTGATCTTATTTGTCTCCTTCTGTGTGTTTCTGTGGAGGGACCTGGTTGCTCTTCTGCTCGGCTGGTGCTGTTGAGGGCTGTGGAGCTGTAGTCTGGGATGAGGTAGTGTTGAACAGAGGAGTTGAGCATATTGTGCCTGATGGTGCACTCCCAACTCCACATTTCCCAAATAAGTCTTCCATTTGCTGTGAGAAAACGTGTGAAACAATATATATAAATGCATTTACAATATTTTAAATGTAAGCCCAGTGATTCTGCAGTAATTGCAATGCATAAAGCATGCCAACCTTTTAATACTCCCAAGTTACTTTTCCCTCTCCTGTTGCTCGACACCGGTCTTTAGCCCTTTTGTAGGTAGTTATCATGTTGGCAAGTTTTTTCCTCAATTTTTCATTACTGATGCCGTAACCTCTTTCTTTAAAAGCTTGCTCAAGCTTTTTGTAGAATGCAATTTTATTTTTGTAATACAGATGCAGGTACTTTTGTGTGAGTTCAAGCAGCAGCAGTGTGGTCCTATGTGTGAATTCTATGAAAACAACAGTTAATAATTGTGAGAGAGAAACTTTGTATAGATATTGGATAGTGCACTTTGAAATGGTACATACCTTGTTGGGTTTGTTCACAATCTAACTGTTTGGATGGGGATTGAGGATTGTGTGTTTGCGGGGCGTGTTGAGTGACATTTATTTTCCTTGTTTCAACAGAACACTCGACAAGTGATGCTGGACGAGGAGTAATCACTGGAGGGGGACACTTAGACAAAGATGTTGGACAATGGGTTGTAACTGGAGGGGGACACTGGGTCAAAGATGCTGGACGAGGAGTAATCACTGGAAGGGGACACTGGGTCAAAGATGCTGGATGATGGGTAATATCTGCCAAGGAAAACACAATAAAAAAATTCCCTATGATCATTTGATGAATGTGGTTAACAAATATCTTACCATGTTTCTGTGCTGCAGATCTCACTTGTTGCATTATATATGCTGCATATTTTTTATCTGTAAAAAAATTTCTAACAATAACAATAAAATCAAATTAATAACACCAATCCATCAATATATATATATATATATATATATTATTTTTTTTTTATTATTTTTTTTTTTACTTACCATCCTTTATTTTTTTTTTAGCAATTTCTTTGCTGAATGTTAGGGATATTGTCCCTTGGGAGTCTGTTAGTGTTACTAACACATTCTCCATCTTGTTGCAGTTGTTAGCTTTGTGGATGACTTTTATAATCAAAGCCATAATAGCAAATAAGCACACAGATGCTGCACTAAATGTATATTGTTATCCCTAATTAAACAGTTCAGAATTGGAAATGGTGTAACTGATTTACCTAATGATGTTTAGCCTATTTAAGGGATGTAGGTCACCCAAAGATGAAAGTTCTGTCATCATTTACTTACCCTCAGGTTGTTCTGAACCTGCATCAATTCATTTGTTCTGCTGAACACAAAAGAAGAAATTTAGAAGAATGTTTGTATCCAAGCAGGTTTCTGGCACCATTCACTTCCATAGTATTTTTCCATACTATGCAAAGCAAAGCTGCCCAAAAACTGTTTTGTTGCAAACATTCTTCAAAATGTCTTCCTTTGTGTTCAGCCAGACCCTGTCACTTCTCAGATGAAACCACACAAAGATGTGGCGTAATGACAAAACAGTCCCATTAGATATATGTATGTGTACATGTATTGTTTTAATGGATTGACTTATTTCATGGAACAATGTACGAAAACTACAATCTACAAAATTCACACAAACATACAATACAATAAAGTGAAAATTACAACAAACAGGACTTCTAATTAAGATAAAAATAAAATAAACTAAGCGCATGTCCTAATTATAAACTTATAGTTTGGAATATTCACTTATATCTGATTTCACATAGATGTGTTTTGTTTTTGTTTCGTTCGCATGTAAATCTAAATAAATAAATAGGTAATGGAATTCTTAGAATTAAGAGAAAATGTATCAGTTGACATTCTCAACCAATAAGCATTAATCTGTGTCGTCAGTCAGTCGTTTCCCATCATGCTTTTGATCAGCGCAGGTGGTGGAGAGCAACTGCGCTCAACTGCACAATCCGACACAGCCGCCTCGCCATCGCAAGAGTTTTTTTTGCACACGTCAGCATGACATCAGAGCAAGTCGGACGTAACTCGGACACTTTTCTAACCGGCATGCATCTCGCGGTGATCACCGGTGATCGATTCTGCGCAGAATTTGCTCATCTCAAACAAGCCTATTCTGTCATGCACTCCCCTTGTGATTGGGTCATATTGGTTGTTCTAGTCACGAGTTCTATGTTCTCATTGGTTCTTTGTCTGATTGTTCACAGGTGTTCCTTGTTTGTCATTAGTCTGTTAGTATAAATAGCCCTCATGTTCCCATTGTTTCTTGTCTAGCTTTGTTCCCTGTAACACTGTTGGTGTGTTCTATGGTTCTGTCCATGTTTAGTTCAAGTTCATGTTTTCCAAGCCTTTGTTTAGATTGTATTTAATTCACGTTGTTGCAAATAAATCTGTACATGGTTCACACTGTAACTCAGCTCCAGTGGAAGTTTGTTACAGAAAGCTAGGCTGTTAAAAATGAACCCACCAGTTCAGCTCTTGCAACTCTCATGGAGATCGTTCCTTGGAGAGTCATGTGGAGGATTTTTGCAGACTTTGCTGTCAGATGGACCCTCAAGGGCATTTTTTGCAATGGACATACCGACCCTTGGAATTACCTAATGACTGAGAGCACTGTGCCATGGACTCTGGCCCAATATATGGACTTTGTCCTCTTACTAAGCAGTTCCTCATTTACTGTGGTAAATGCAGATGAGGTACGGCAATCCTGCAGTACCCACCATGCCAGAGCTTGTTCACGTCATGCCTGCCAAACCAGAGACTCCCCAGGAAATTCTGATGGGGGGTATCACGCTCCCAGCCACGGAGGCCGGTCCAAAGCTGACCATGGCCCACATGCCAGCAATGGCAAGTCCAGTGGTCTCAGCACTTCCTGTCTTGGGAGCCCCAAACATCCTACCACCTTCTACTGTACTCTCGGTGATGGGGGTTGCCATCTTGTGTGTTTGGGCTGCACACACTTCTCCAGCAAGAATGTCCACAGTAGCTGCTTCCGTCAAGGTCAGTGAGGTCGTTCCTAGTCCTCTCGTCACTGCCAGGGGTGGCGTCCCTGAGATTCCTGTCTGGCCTGATGTTACCACAGAGGTCATCCATTAACTTCTTGTTTGCCCTGATGCGACCACGGAGGTTGTCCCCAAGTTTCCTGTTTGCCCTGATGTGACCACAGAGGTTGTCAATGAACTCCCGTTCAGCCCAGATACAACCATGGAGGTCATTTATGAACTTCCTTTCTGCCCTAGGATGACCACAGAGGTCAAATTGTTGAAATATTGTATCACTACGGCTACGGAGACAACCCAGGAACTTGCTGTGCCCCATGCCATGGCCACGGAGGCTATTCATGTTCTTACTCTGCCATGGCCTTGTTCAGTGCTCAACGGTCTAGGCCTGCCAGTGCTCCACCACCCAAGTCTGCAATTGGACCACAACCCTCTGCTCCACGGCCCAGGCCCTCTATTGTTCCTTGGTCCAGTTTCTACAAGTTCACAGATTTTCTCTCAGACTTTTTTTGGTCAACATCAATAAAGCATTGATTCTCAGAGATTTTAATATTCAAATAGATAATAAAAATTATGTGTTAGAAGTTGTATTTACTAATTTACCTAACTCCTTTGGGGTCAGGCAAAATCACCAGAACCACTCATCATTTCCATCATACACTAGATTTAATAATATTGAATGGTACCAATCTTACTGATAGGTATTGTATTTTGCAAAGTGATCATGTCACTGATCAGGTAATGTGCATTCTGCTAATATTCAAAATACAATTCTAAATGTATAACCTTTGACAGTGTTTTATGATTCAGCCTCAATTATAGTGCCTCAAGAACAATTGCAGTGCTTTACAACTATAGGACAGGAAGAGCTATATTAGCTTATCATTGCATCTAAAACAACATGTTTATTTGATCTGATACCCACTAAATTACTGGAAGAGTTGTTACCTGTAGCAGAACAGCCTCTTCTCAATATTATCAACTCATCTCTATCTCTAGGTCATGTCCCAACACCATTCAAGCTGGCAGTAATCTGACAGTCACAAACGATGAACAGAGACTAGTTCTTGCACCATTTAGTGTTGATGTATACACACAAACCACCTTTGCGAGTCTTACCGCTCAGGGCTCTATCGGCATGAAACGTGGTGAGGCTGTCTAGCTGAATGGTGGTGTCCAGAATGCTGTCGCTGAGCCACATCTCCATGAAAACAAAGATGCAGCAGTCTCTAAACTCACTCTGTGTAGACTGTCGAAGTTGAATGTAGTCCATTTTATTGTCCAGGGAGCAGACATGGGAGAGTAGTCCAATGTCTAGTCTAGGGTTTGTTTTAGCCAAGCATGGACCCCCATTCTCTTTCCTTGCTTACGCTTACTCTTGCACTGCTTTCTGTGTCCCCTCCCCCGGTCACTGGCATCAGACGCCGCCAAAGCCGTTCTCCGCAGGAAGCAGAGATCGCGAAGATTTATTTGATCTTTGTGCTGCATTAAACACTATAGATCATGACATACTCTTGATTGATTACAGAATTACACTGGTATTCATGGACAGGTATTACGGTGGTTTAGATTGTACCTATTAAACAGCTACCAATTTTTTTTATTTAAATGGGCAATGATCCAAGTTAACAACAGTAAATTATGGAGTACTGCAAGGTTTTGTGTTAGGCCCTCTGCTATTTTCAATAGTGATCAGTCGATATTGATATTTGTTTATAGCCGATACCAATTATTTGCATGTTTATGTGCCCAATAACCAATATGCATAACCGATATTTATTTACTGTTACACTTCTGTTTTTGACACGGGACACTGCCACTGGAGCTGATCGTGGCCACTCTAGTCAGTGCTTGTGTTTAAAGGGATAGTTCACCCAAAAAATAAAATTACCCCATGATTTACTCACCCTCAAGCCATCCTAGGTATATATGACTTTCTTCTTTCAGACAAATCCAATTGGAGTTATATTAAAAAATGTCCTGGCTCTTCCAAGCTTCATAATGGCAGTGAGTAGGTGTTTTTTTTTTTCAATAGTCCAAAATAAGTCCAATAAAGCGCATCAATCTATCATAAAAAAGTGTCCCACACGGCTTTGGGGGGTGAATAAAGGCTCCTGTAGCTAATCGATGCGTTTTTTTTAAAGGAAAAAATCCATATTTAAAATTTTATAAACAGTAATCTCTAGCTTCCGCTAACTGTTGTACGCGTGTTCACAATAGAACGCCTGTCTGGCGGATGATGAAGCTTGGAAGAGCAAGGACATTTAAAATTTTATAAACAGTAATCTCTAGCTTCCGCTAACTGTTGTACGCGTGTTCACAATAGAACGCCTGTCTGGCGGATGATGAAGCTTGGAAGAGCCAGGACATTTTTTAATATAACTCCGATTGGATTCGTCTGAAAGAAGAAAATCTTATACACCTAGGATGCCTTGAGGGTGAGTAAATCATGGGGTAATTTTCATTTTTGGGAGAACCCAACTACGTTTCAGAAGCGTCCCAGAAGCTGCTCTCCATGCTTATTCATACATGCCTATGTCTCCTTCAATTAAAAATTCAAAATGAAAATTTGTGTTCACCACAATCTCTCGGGATCTGAAGTAGGACATCCACATAGACTCAATTGCTAAAAAGGCCCAGCAGAGGCTGTACTTCCTTCGCCAGCTGAGGAAGTTCAACCTGCCACAGGAGCTGCTGAAACAGTTCTACTCCGCCATCATTTAATCCGTCCTCTGCACTTCAATAACTGTCTGGTTCAGCTCAGCCACCAAATCAGACATCAAGAGACTACAATGGACAGTCAGGACTGCTGAGAGGATTATTGGTTCCCCTCTGCCCAACTTCAAAGATCTTTACATTTCCAGATTGAGGAAAAGGGCTCAGAAAATCACTTTGGACCCCTCACACTCAGCACACTCACTCTTCGAACTGTTGCCATCTGGTCGGCGCTACAGAGCACTGAGCACCAGAACAGTTTCATCCCCGCAGGCTATATTCAGCCTGAACAATTAAAACATTCATAACTATACATTGTCCATCATAACGGACACATACAAAGAATCCGAAATTTGTACATTTGTAAACTGCACACTTGTAAATAACATATCTGTACATTAATTTAAACAATTACATGTTTTTTCTCTATATGTCTACTTCTGTATATAATGCATTATTTAATTTTTAGTTTTTCTTATATTAGTGTTATAATTCCTATGTATGTTTGCACTATCATGTATGTTTGCACTATGTGTGTACTTTCTTCTGCACTGGAAGCTACTGTCGCCAAGTCAAATTCCTTGTCTGTGTAAACATACTTGGTAATAAAGCTATTTCTGACTTCTTAATATTTTTAAGGTGGTATTTATTGTGCATGTTTTTGGAATGGTAAAGTTTTTGATAGAAAATTAAATATGACTATGAAAGACATGATTATTTTAGTCAATGTTAGCCAGAAGCTTTAGTAAAGATCTGTGATATTGATAGCTTTTTGAATCTGTGTTTTATCCTTTGAATCAAACCTTTATCTATGTGTTTTCTTTATGTGAATTTCTATTATTTTTAGTGTGTAAACAGGACTTTTATTTTGGCACGGTGACATGATGTCATAAGTCTGCGCCGCGATCCTGCATCTGTGATTCTGCTGAAGAAAGGTTTGTGTTTTTAACCTTTTAAAGAGTTTAAATCAATACAACCCATTTGTATGGTTTCATAGAGAACTTTGAAATTAATAACTTATTTTTTAAATCTAATCTTATAATGCATATAATAACATTAATGAACATAGTTTTTTTTTGTGAGTAAAGCACATCCACACATGAGTAACAGAAAAAGATGCGTCTCATTTCGTTCCCTTTTTTTGTGAATCAGTACATTATAAACACACTGTTTGGTCATTTTTAAATTCTGATAGAGAAACAGAGCTTTTCTGAACCCGCTGAGACTCAACTGAATCAAATGCTTGTGAAAATGCTTCACTGTTTGTAAGCGCTGGAATCGCAGCACGCTGACAACACCTGCAGTACAGCAGTGAAAATACAAGAAGAACAACAACACACACATCTGGAATGACAAGTCAATAATTCAATATAATCTACAAATCAATACATACCAAATGTAGATCATAAATGCCTAAATATTAAATGTCTGTATAATCTGTGTTCATTTATTAATTTGTAGTGCTAGTTTTGAGTGTTTTTGTCTAATCATGTGATTTAAGTGCATTAACTCTCACTCTGACTGACTCCCTTACTAGTGTGCTGACTACTGAACTAGGGAGCTGATTGAGACACCCCAGAGATCTAGTTTGGGTTTATTATCTTTCTGTTAATTATTCTGATCTTAAACAGAAAAACTCGCACTGAAGCGACTGAGAGACGCACTATTATAAAGATGGCGTTTATTAAAGAGGAGAGTGAAGACATGAAGATTGAAGAAGCTTTCAGAGTCAAACATGAAGATACTGAGGAACAAACAGGTTGGTTTTCATTCTCAAAGTCTTTCTTCAGTGATTCTGTGTCATGAATCTCGTTATCTCCATTATCTGTCTCGTGACAAAATAAATGTCGTCACACATTAAATGAGGATAAACAATAAATTTTAGTTTATTTTGCATGTCTCCTTAATCAAACACACCTGATTCAGGTCATCAGCTCATTAGTAGAGACTCCAAGACCTGAAATTGGTGTGTCAGAGAAAGGAGACATACAAAATGAGCAGTGTTGGGGTGCCTCCAGGACCAGGGTTGGGAACCACTGGACTAGACAAGTGCCTGATCTTCCTAATGTTGTGTAAGGAAAATTTGCAAGACTGGGCAGTTCTAGCAATGTGGTCTGTGAAGTTTAACTTATTATCTGTCACAACTCCGAGGTTCCTGGCTGTTCTGGATGGGAGTAATGGTTGACGAACCTAGCTGAATAGAGAGGTTGTGATGAAGTGGCAGGTCTGTCTTTGCAAGGTTGAGTTGAAGGTGGTGGTCATTCATCCAGCAAGAAATGTCTGTCAGGCAGGCAGAGATGTGAGCAGCTACCATTGGATCATCTTGCTGGTATTAGAGGTTGTGTGTTTTTAGCATAGCAGTGATCGGAAAAGTCATGTTTCTGAATGACAGATCCTAGAAGAAGAAGAGAAGTGGTCCAAGCACTGAGTCCTGAGGCACTCCAGTAGCTAGATGTTGCAGCTTAAACATCTCACCCCTCCAGGACACCCTGAAGGACCTACCTGAGATGTAAGACATGCCCGAGACTTACAGGCCCTAGCCCGGCCCTTGTCCAACAGCTTATCAGAATTCTCAGCCCGAGTCCGACCGGAGACCGTGTCTTTTCTCTCTCTCTTTTTCTTTTTAAAAAAATCACAAAAACCTAACTTTGCATACATGTTGGATTTTATGTTTCACATCTTTTTTCATGTCTGTTGCTTTGTGCCATTTAAACTGGTGTTGACTTGTTTTTGTTTCTGTTCACCCTAGACCTGATGCCACTGAAAGAGGAGAGTCAAGAACTGAATGAAATGGAAGAGAAAGATCAAGATTTCATGACTGGGGAAAAAACTTTTAGTTACTCACAGGATCATGAAACAGAATCTAGGAACCTTAAAGTCCAGATGAGTGTTCACACTGGAGAGAGTCCTTTCACCTGTCAACAATGTGGAAAAAGTTTCACTCGAAAAGACAGCCTTAAAGTCCACTTGAGAATCCATGCTGGAGAGAAGCCGTTCACTTGCCCTCAGTGTGGAAAGAGTTTTACACAGAAAAAAAACCTTAATGCCCACTTGAAACTTCACACCGGAGAGAAGCCTCACACCTGCAAACTGTGCAGGAAGAGCTTCTCAATTAAAGGAAGTCTTAAAATTCACACGAGAGTTCACACCGGAGAGAAGCCGTTCATCTGCTCTCAGTGTGGGAAGAGTTTTAAACAGAAAAAAGAACTTGATGCCCACATGAGAAATCACGCTGGAGAGAAGCCTTACGAATGCAAACTGTGTGGGAAGAGCTTCACACGAAAAGCAAGTTTTAAGTCTCACATGACAATTCACAAGGGAGAGAAGCCTTTTGTTTGTGATCAGTGTGGAAAGAGTTACAGATATAAAGTAGGCTTTAAACATCACATGAGGATTCACTCAGGAGAGAACTGTTTTAGATGTCGTAAGTGCCCAATGAGTTTCTCAGACAGGAATCACCTTAAGAATCATGTAAAAATTCACATCGTAGAGAAGACTTACATGTGCAATCAGTGTGGAAAGAGTTTTACAAAAAGAGCCAATCTTGAGAATCACATAAGAGTTCACACTGGAGAGAAGCCGTTCACCTGCCCTCGGTGTGGAAGGAGTTTCACACTTAAAGGAAATTTTAAGATTCACATGAGAGTTCACACTGGAGAGCAGCCTTACAAGTGTCTTCAGTGTGAGAAGAGTTTCACATATCACACAGAACTGAAACGGCATATGCAAAGAAAATGCTGTTTTCCACAGTGTGACAAGACATTTAGAAAAAGCAATTTCATTCTAAAGAAAGACATTTCAGTGTAATGCAAACACCACACTTACACATACCTATGAAAAGTCATGTATTTTTCAGAACCTGTTGGTGTTCTTTGTTAAAGAGTACGGCAATAGAACATGTGTATCTGTTAGAAATCAAGGCTACTTTCACACCACAACTGAATGTGAGCTTCATCTGATTCGACTTTATAACCACTTATTTTATTTGTATTGTTATATTTTTTATATCCTTGCCATCGTCTTTGCTATAGTCTCAAATATTAAGCAGACACCCTTTAATTTAGACTATTTAGAGGCGTTGCTCCGTGTCATATATGTTGGTCGTTTTTTTTGTGATGGGGTGTTTTAAAACGGGGACATTTCTGATGATGGCTCTAGTTGGGGATAAAACAACAAAAACCTGGACTGTCCCTCGAAAACAAGGACGTTGGATCGCCTTACTCCACACAAACTCATCAACTCGTGTTAAAGGCATTGCATCGTTTTAGTTTTTAAGATGATTCGAGGACCTCAAAACATTGGAGAATGACATGCTCATGATTTCTTCATGTGAATGAACACATTGATCTGCAGTTTGATGCCTTGTCCACACTAATTTCTAACTAAAAAAACCCATCTCCATACCGGCGTGATGAATTCGATGTTTGACCAGATGGAACTGGATTAAATATTTGGCATGCGTTCGACTGAGCCTGGTTTCTCCCAAGGTTTTTTCTCCATTTCTGTCACCGATGGAGTTTGGGTTCTATGCCGCTGTCGCCTCTGACTTGCTTAGTTGGGGTCACCTATTCAGCTATATTATTGATCTGACTGCATTGACACTACTGCATGAGAACTGAACTGAGCTGGACGATGACATTTTCTCCAGAGCTGCTGTATAGATGAACTAAATTCGTAACTGATTTTTTACAACTGAACTGAATCGACTTGTTGCTAAACAGTTACAAAATTGACATAAACAATGCATCATTTTCCTGTTAACACTGTAAAGCTGCTTTGAATCTCTTTATCTCTGTTATTTACCTCGTGACAGAATTAATGACATGTAATTCATTTATTTAAGAAAAATTATAAGATAATAGCAAAACAAAACAGCTATTTTGTGTAACATTAACTCCAATATCTTCTTCTGAATTAATTCATTAATTTGAGATCACAGATTTTATTAATTGTAACTCCACACATGTAATTTACAGATTGGAATGTCTGTGTAATTGTTTTTATGTGGCCCTCACTAAGAGGTTACGTGACAGATTGGCTGAACATAGATATGCGATACGGACTGGTAACATGAATTCTCCGATGGCAAAACATTTTATACAGGCCATTGAATGTCATATGTCCAATTCCAGAGGTGGAGACTTAGATGAGAAACTTATTGGATACATAAATGGAATGCTCTCTCATATCCTGGTCTTAATTAAGATATTGATTCTTTTTGTAATTGTCAGATGTGGCTGTAGGTGGTTTTTATTTCTATTTTTATTTTTGCGTAATTGTGATATTTGTATCCTTATATAGGTTTAAAAATATACTTCATCTTCTGCGGCAAAGACTTTACATTCTGGGAAGAAATACAATTTTAAAACTTGAGTGAGTGGCTTGTTGTAGTGTCTGCATATTTATCTGGGATAGGGGGCACCTTGGATTATGTTACTTGCCTTCCAGAAAAAGTTTGTCTTTAATGTATTGTCTGAGTGAGCCAATGTCTTTCTGCTGGGAGACGTTGGGCTTTACATTCAGCAGCAGGGACTCTGCATTCTGGAAAAAAAAAAAAAAACACTACTTAGAATGGTTTACATATAGTCGTCTCTACATATTAATCTGGATGGCACAGAAAAAGTTACACCTTGAATTTAATTCTTAAGATCAATTCTAAACACAGTCAACATTTTAAAGAAGAAGACAAAAGAAAAAAACAATATTAGAATAGAACCAATAGTTGAAACAAACTGCAATCTTTCATAATTTTAATTTTATAAATTGGCATGCTATTATCAAATAGTTGGCAGCTAACCATCGAAAGAAAGATGCCACAGCTTGACCCATATGTTTGGACTGTAACATCGATGGAACTCAGAGTCCAACCATCTAGGGTTTCAATCCCTAAAGAGGCTTGTGTCTTCATGAAATTGCTGTTGGAAAGAAAAGAGTCATCTTACACCAGGTGAAATAAAGTAATCAAAAACTAAAGGCACTACAATAAAAGACCAACAATAAAGATTCACACAACATGACTGATTAAGACTGAATTATTCAATGGTTAAATAAATTATTCATATGGTCCAACCGTACAAAAAATAAGCATACATCAAGTTAATTTATTAAGTATATGTATGCACTAGTAGTATACTTGTAAGTGTACTATTTCAATACTACTTGGGACTAAACTACCCACTTTTTAGTGTATAAAAGTTTATTTTTAAGTATACTTTAAGTGTAACAATACCTAAATTTAAGTACACATATAGTTTACAACTACGTTTTTTCTGTTAAGTACATAAAGTATATTTCTGAGACGTACATAAAAAGTACACTGAAACAAGATTTTTTTTTCTTCCATCATCTAATGATCCACAGACATCAATTCTCGACATACAAAACACAACAATGCTGAGACTCAACAAATAATAATAATAATAAAAACAATAAATTCTGAACATTACAAAATAAACAACACAAACTGGTAAAAGTGAACCAAAAATAAGTTCAGCAGCACCGATAAAACCAACAAGAATCAAGAAACTCCACTGCATAATCTATTCATGCCGCACTGCATGCTGGGTACCTTCATAGTACATATGCACTGTAGAATTACAGTATGATATTCCAAGAGTACAGTTAGATACAAGAGAAGTCCTACTGTGGAATTACTGTGAAAGTCATGCAATTATTAATCAGGAATATACTGTAATTTCACACTAACATTTTTAACAGTGTATGAATTAAAGATAACTAGGGTACTGAAGACAGGTCAAGCGTTCAAGCATCAAGCATCAGATGCTAAGCGTCTTAGCATCTGACAAAAAATGAAGCAAAGAAATGAGCTTGGGAACTGTCTTAAGCCTGACTGTAGACATGTGAAAGAGGGGTAATAAACCTGGTCCATGAGGTGCATGGGAAAACCTGTGCCCTACACAACCTCCATACACTACAAAATGTTGAGTATAGAATACAGTACATACCACCAATGTGCCAGGAATTCACGGTGCTTAGATGTGCTTTTGAGTGAATCAAGTACAAAGACTTTGCACTCTGGTATGTTAAATGCAATTAAGAACCAGTGACTGAACCTACACACTGGCAGTAAAGCCCAATGAAAATCCTGAAATTGCACCTATCAAAAAATATAAATAAACACTTAAGACTATAGATCTCTTTTATACTCAAACTCTGCCACCACATGGAGATACATGCATTGCTAGCTCTGTAGCTAGTGGGTACACACATGAATATTTCTCATTTGCACTTAATGAAAGTGTTTTATTTGAGCATATGTTGATTTTCTGTGAGCTTTCAAGGATGTCAATATTCGGGACATCTTTGTGCTTCAACCATCTCGAATGGATCGGTGAAATGTCAAAGAGTGGTGCTTTTTGATGCATTCTGCAAAAGAGAATGTGTGCACAGGGCAATCCGAAATTCACAGAATAGTTGCAAGTACATCCAGTCATATCTTTGTTCACTGTATGCTCAACAAATGTACTCCTATCCACCCAGGAAACAGTGAAATCATCACCTTTGATGGTACACTCATATTTACTCTTTCCAGAGATGTGAAACTGTCCCAATACCATTTGGAAAGCTTGATCAGACAGTATCTTGGAAAAATCTTCGGTAATACTGGAAGGTACACGTGTGTCACAAAGTAATGTACACTGACTTTTACACTTGCATTCTCGTCTCTTGATGAATTCCACTAACTGTGTTACAGCTTCTGATATTGAGAGGTTTTGATGGAGAACTTTCTTCAGTTTCTGAAAATGAGATTCAAGTCTGTTGTTCATATTGTTTCCCATTATAGGAAGTCTTCTTCTGTAACAATAAGCCCACATGTCTTGACAGGGGTCCCAGTGTGTCAAAAAGTACTGGACAAAATCTTAATTTTGGCAAATGTTTCTCAGTTTTTGGACATTGTCATTTTATGCTGCCTCAGATGAATTGATCGCAGAACTGACAGTATCTCCTTTTTCGTCTCTACAAACTCAGCTATCTTTTTTTTCCAGGCTTTGATGACATGGATAGTGCATAAAAGCAGCTTTGCATTGAAGTTTTTGTGAAGGGCCTTTATCTCAGAGGAATCTTTGTCCAGTATAAAGTGCTTGATCTCAGTCCATTTTGAGTTGTCCTTCTTAAAGATGCTGCACATTTGGGACAGCATATTTTCATTTTCCTCTCTTAGGAAGCAGTACGCAATGTGTTCAGCTTTCCTTGAGCTGTTCTCAACCGTGAGACACTGCAGTGTCTGGATACAAATCAAACGTTTGCAGTTGAACTGTTCAGGACAAACAAGGGTTTTAGAGTCTTTCTACAATAGCAAAATAATATATATATATATATATATATATATATATATATATATAATTTATGTTTTTTGTTTTGTTTTGTTTTTGCAGATTTGGTCCTCTATACTTATACACCTAAGTGTAATTAAAAGCAATTAAAAAGCAATTGAAGTGATTGCTGAATATTGTTATTTGCTTTTTTTTCAGGCAGCGGAGGAACGAAGAGGCTGGAAAACCAAAGAATGTGCAGGAGCTGGAGGATTTTTCTGAAGAACAGCAGGCGGTTGAACTGTTCAGGACAAACAAGGGACTCATGAACAACTATCACAAAACATAAAAACAGTCGTGGATCATCCAGGAAAAGACACACAATATTACGATTCAAGGGTATGTAAACTTTTGAACGGGGTAATTTTTATTATGTGTTTTGTGGAGTATATATAAACATCTGTTATGTGAAATAGCTTATTCAATATATATATAATTTATGTTTTTTGTTTTGTTTTGTTTTTGCAGGTTTGGTCCTCTATACTTATACACCTAAGTGTAATTAAAAGCAATTAAAAAGTAATTGAAGTGATTGCTAAATATTGGTATTTGCTTTTTTTTTCAGGCAGCGGAAGAACAACTTGGGACACCTCCTGAAGATGGAGACAGTGACTGGCACACACACACACACACACACTGAATATATAATTAATATAAATCGTCATGTTCTTGTTACTGTTTCCATTATTTGGACACATTGTGATGCTTTACTGTGGAGATTTTCATGGCAATAAAGCCAATCTGAACTGAATTGAATTGACTGAGCTCCCCCTCTCTCTCTCCCCCACCCTTCCTATGCATGACCACATTTAATATGCGTTTATAATCTGTTTTTGTTCACAGAATAAATGAATGATGTTTTCCTGCTTTGTATTTTATGTTTGAATGTGTTAAGCATGAACACAGTGCCTGATTAAGGTTCTGCAGACCAAGAACCAGTTTCAAAGAAGTTCTGCACTAGTAACATTCTAGTTTGGTCCCCTATAGTTTCCTGTAATGTGTTACTAAAGGTTCTGAAAACATTCAGTAAATGTGATGGAAGGACCTAAATAGGACCAAAAAAAAAAACATTCTAGGTTGGTCCTACAAACGTTATGGGAATGAAGTGTACAGACCAATAGGTAACGTCCTATAGTAATGGTCCCCTAAACGTCCCAAGAATGTCCTGAATGTTCTGTGAAGGTCCTTCAAATAACGTCCCCCAACCCTTTAAAGAACTCCACATCTTGCGTCTCGGAACGTCCTGGGAACGTTACTAGGCGACGTCCTTGACACCAGCGTGGACGATGTAAATGTTATATTCATTGTATTATAAATGTTAAATTCATTGTTATAAATGCAATACCTATGCAACAGTTACATAATTGCCCATATGAGGCAACAAAATAATACACCGTTAGACATTATATATTAACTAAATACATCAAACAATCAGGCAGGGTAATTGTATTCTTATGCATGTTACATAACATGAAATATTACCAAATCCCAAGAATGACCCAGCCTTTGAAGAGCAAACCTCTTAAAGAAATATGTCTTCCACATAACACGCGCATTATAGAGGCGTCTCCATGATGAAAGAGTGCTAGCTGGGATGTGGAACATTTTCGCAGGATCTGGCAACTCATAACACGCTGCTTTAGTCATGAGTAAAAGTGAAAGTAAATGAACAGAGTTGATGTTGCCATTTTAAACAGACTGAATCGATGATTTACAATACAGAATATCTTTAAATCTTTAACAGAATCGTTTACAAATGCTAAAGCAGGAATTTGTGTGCAGCTACCTGATGGGAATGTGAATCGGTATGTATGATATTTTTCATCCTAAATCAAATGAGCAAAGTTTCTTGGGTGTTTCGTGCTGACTGCGATTCTTCAAACCTCTAAACAGCATTTGTGTTTACATATGACTCTCCCCATGTATTTGAGTGAAGGCAGCTCGTAATCTATTTCTCCAATTATTTCTCTTTCTCATTCAGCGAAAATATATGCACCTTATTTTTAAAGGGGTCATGAACTTAGGAATCAAATTTCCCTTGATCTTTAGACATAAAACCGGTCAATGTACTATAAAAACATACTGTACATTTCAAAACTCATAACCTTCTGGTTAGTTTAAAAATAGCTTTTATTGAAACCAAGCTCAGAAAATGACTCGCTTTTGGAATGTGCCACTTTATGATTTAATAGTGCAGCGAAAGCCCCACCACTGCAGGAGAAGATCAAAACTTGCTTCTACAAAACTGCATGTTTAGTCTCGCCCACTGATACGCGCTTGTAGTAGGACGAGAGGAAATACTAGAGACGCAAACAGGGGCAGTTTCTTTATTAGGGCGATAGGGCGATGCACCACCAAAGTGTGAAAGGGAGGGATTTTTTTCTATCCCATTCAACCAGTTTTCGCTAGCTGTTACTGTTGTAGACTGTTTGTTCATTATGCGGAGTACCGCCCCTTTTTGGGCAATTTCACTCTGGCCGAGAATTGTCCCTATGTGTCCTCATAGACTTACATACAAATTTTTTTTTTTTTTAACTGCAGGCACTGCAGTGCAATCTCTAAGGTCCTGGGAGGGCGAGCACTAATGTGCTTTCGTCATCATACGTAACCTTAACTTGTGCAGCGATTGGTGGGAACAAACCAACCCGATCTCATGAAAGTGCATATAAATAGTACGCCAAATAAAAACAAAAACTCGTGGTATTGATACGCAAAAATGGACTTTGGCGTGTATATGCTACGCGATGGGTAGGTTTAGGGTTGTGGGGTAGATGCATATCATATGTACGCGAAAACTGCGTATCATATGCACGCCAACAAATTTCGTATCATATGCACGCGAAAACTGCGTATTATATGCACGCCAAACACATGCGTATCATATGCACGCCAAAATCCATTTTTGTGTATCAATACCACGAGTTTTCATTATTATTTGGCGTACTATTTATACGCATTTTCATGAGACCGGGCTCGAACAAACATACCTCTATTCATTATCTTTAGGCTGAAGTCAGGACTAGTCTGTATGGCCTGAATAAAGCACACCAGTTTCTCACCAGTAAAGTTTAGATGGATGCTGATTGTAATGGAGGCAGTGGCGTAGCAAGTCAGCCTCGGGCCCATATGCAAAAACATTTGTACGGGCCCCCCAAACGTTATAGGTTAATATGGGCTCCACAGCTCCCTATTGTTGTCTTTTCTGAGGTAAATAACATTACAGGACGATTCAAAAGCTGTTCTATTGGCCGTATAAACGCTTGGAAATAATATTTAACGTTTTCAAGTCCATTCATTATTTGTAGCACACACAATAATCGCAATAAACATGTTTTGTTACTTTTAATGTAACACAAATCGTAGCCTTTAAATTCGGTCAATTTTATCATGAAATACAAACAATAGCTAAATGTGTTTGTCCGGTCTCTAATGTGGCGTGAGATCACTGTATTCGGCATGTGAATCAATCATCTTTTCCGCTTTTCTAGCACGAAATAAACATGAATGAATATCAGAAGACATGTTGAAAAAATCAGAACAACTCACTACTCACATTTTAGTTGTAATTAATTTAGTTTAATTCTCCGGGCCATTCTTTAGGGAAAATCATCCATGTCCTTGGTGTGTAATTTAAAGGGGTCATATGATGCTTTTTTAAAGATCATTATTTTGTGTATTTGGTGTAACAGAATATGTTGACATGCTTTAATGTTCAAAAAACACATTATTTTTCAAATACTGTACATTATTGTTGGTCCTCTATGCCCCGCCTCTCTCAAACACGTCGTTTTCAACAAAGCCCCCTCCTTTGACAAGCGCAGTCTGCTCTGATTGGCCAGCTGACCCAGTGCATTGTGATTGGCC
>NW_015539894.1:422629-439527 GCF_001515605.1 Sinocyclocheilus anshuiensis | reverse complement strand
CTCTCGCTCGCTCTCTCTCTCTCTCTCGCGCTCTCTCGCGCTCTCTCTCTCTCTCTCTCACTCTCTCGTGCGCTCTCTCACTCTCTCTCACTCTCTCGCGCTCTCTCTCACTCTCTCGTGCGCTCTCTCTCGCGCGCTCTCTCTCTCTCTCTCGCGCTATCTTAAAGATTCCTAAATGCATCTACTTTCGGAAGGCCAAATAAAGTGCTTTTGCTTTCGCCTAGAAACACACAGCGTCTCCCTGACATGGCTGCTTCAACACTAACTGCGGTTACTGAAACCACGCCTTCTTTCTTTGCGTGAACATTTGGGCGGCATTATGCAAATATTTCCACATAGTGAGGTAGATATGTGGGGGCGTGTTAGAACGAGGCGTTTTAGGGGGGCGTGGCAGAGTCTTAACTTTGATAAAGAATATCTCTGGTTTTGAGACTTTAGTCTTTGCAACTTCAGGGATCTTATCTATGCACAATCAGCTTGTAACACTCCAAAGAGAAAGGAAAACTTGAAATCGCATCATATGACCCCTTTAAGGCTTTGTGTATTCTCAGTGGAAAGGATGTCAACTTTAAATGTTTAAATTAAGAATTCGTTCCCTCATTTTAATTAAATGGTCCCCCTCGGCGGGCCCCCAATCAGTCTGGGACCATATGCACGGGCATACCCAGACGCTACGCCCCTGAATGGAGGTAAAGACAATTACAGTGACATACAGGAGT
Source organism: Sinocyclocheilus anshuiensis (assembly GCF_001515605.1). NCBI lineage: Eukaryota > Metazoa > Chordata > Actinopteri > Cypriniformes > Cyprinidae > Sinocyclocheilus > Sinocyclocheilus anshuiensis. The sequence continues at coordinate 438,808 of NW_015539894.1, read as the reverse complement.
CATACATTATTAGACAAGCGCGAGTCCGTTATTATTAGTGTTCAAACAAACAGACCCTGTCTGTGCGCTCCCTGATAGCTCTTTGCATGAGCACGTGGTCGCATGTCTGGTAGGTGTTTTATAATGGACACTCGCTGAAGAAGCAGGTTTTTTTATAGGAGTTTGCTGCGATCAGTGGTGTTTGTATACAAATGGACAAAAAACACTCACTCTGACAGAGGAACTGTTCACTGGTGATGTCGAGCCGCCTTCAGATCACCATATTTGACAAATTCAGAATGTTTTTAATTTTCTTTTTTAATTTGTGTTTTGCTCTGTTTAATAATTCTCTGTGTGGTCCTGCTTGGTATTGCAGCTTGACTTGTCGTTATAGAAAATGCTCTAAACAAATGTGACTCAGTTTTTGCACTGTATACTGTCATAGTTTGAACCTTGTTTTCTGTGTTTTTCTGTTCTCCTTCCTTGTTTCAGTCCCTTGACCTAGTTTTCCTTGATTAGTTCATTCTGTTCACCTGTGTCCTGTTAATTTAATCATTAGTCCCTCTCTTGCTTTTGTATAAGTCCTCTCCATTTCTGTTCAGTTCTTGCCGGTTATTGTTTGTGTACATGTCGTTGGTTTGCCTTCCTCCTGGATTCCCTGTCTGTTTTCCTGTGAATTACTATTAAAGACTGTATGTTATTCATCTCCTGTGTTGTGCACTTGATCTCCCACCAGCGAGTGTGACATATACATTGTGAATTATGAAAATTAAAAATGTTTAAATTTATCTTGAAAAAGTCTTGCAGAAAATGTAGTTTTGTGGGAATCAGCCTCAAACGTCAGAGACTGATGATACAATGCTGAGTCTGACTAGAGTGGTTCCAACAGTAACGTCGCAACACAGAAGTGCGAGTAAACCTGTATTTACCATTATTGCATTGTCTGTGTCATGAATCCGGTCCGTGGCCTTCCGTCCGATTGCCACCAGAGGTCACAATCCCATTATACTGACTCTCACACCACACAGACTGTTACACATCACCCTGGACAGCATTTCCCATCATCCATTGCACCGATTGCACACAGCTGTAACCAATCACACGCTCACCTGAAAACTATTACATACACTATATAACACCCGCCCGTTTGCTAACTAATATCATATCATTACAGGCTGCACGATAGTGCCACAACATATGTTCATGTCTGATCAGGGCGATAACCACCGTAGACATTGAGGGGGCTAGTCCCCCCAATAATTATAAATTGCTAAACCCTTTTCTTAAATATCACCAATTCGAGAGAGAGAGAGATGAAAGTTGCGTGTCTGTGCGTCTCTCTTTTTAGAGTGAGTTTACTTAAAAACAGCGATTTTATCCTCTCGTTGCTGGAAAATATAATGAAGCGATTCAGTATTTAAACCGTTATTAATAAAAGTCGTGGGGCAGCGTTGACAAGTTTCTTTGCTCCTGGATGTGTGAGCTGCACAATCTCATATATGTGTGTGTGTGTGTGTGTGTGTGTGTGTGTGTGTGTGAGTCAGTAAACAGCGCATTAATATAGAACAGCTATAATATAGATGGCTCTAATGCATACCAGCACACCAGTATAGGTGTGTGTATTGTAGGAGCTAGACGACGTATGATGACGTGTGATGGTATAGTAGTGGTGTCCCAATTCTTAGGGGAATATTTTCACCCCTACCCCTTGACACTGTTTCAAGGGACAAGGGGAAGGGGAAGGGGTATAAAATAGAATTGGGATTGGGCCTTAGTCTAGCCACTTCGTGTTGCCTTGTTGTCTGTTTCCTGACCTTCTGCCTGTGTTTCTTGGATTAAACCTTTGTCTTGCTGTTTTGGACTGTGTTTGCACCTTGCCTGAACTATTGCTCGTGTTATTGGATTACCCCTCTTGTCAAGCCCTCTGGATACTGTTCGCCGATCGAAGACACATGCTAGCCCTAGGAATATTCTTTGTCTTGCCTGTGATATACCTGTGTTATCTGACCCTTGCCTGTTTATTGACCACACCTTTGTAAATAAAGCCTTGCACATGGATCCGCATGTCTCACGTCTCATTCGCCCCGTAACAGTCTGTTCCAGACCATTTGATATATACTGAGTATTTATACATTTTTAACCCAAATGATCTATGTTGTTTTCAGATAACATCACAGCAGTGTCCATCTGTTATTTTAATAATCAAAACTGTCAGCCAATCACAGCAGTGGGCGTTTCCTTGAGTCTTGAATGCACCACGCCTATAAAAACAGACCGTTCTGCAGAGAAGCTCAAAAACAGGATAGAAAATAGCCTATTACTTCTAAATTATGTTTTGTTTTGTTTTGTTTTATGTAAAATCACAGTAACATTATAAGTGAACGTCATACAATAATTGTAAAAATTCAGCTTATGACCCCTTTAATGTAAGAACGCGCGAGACTTCCGGTGTCATTTGATTCCAGTTATTTAGCTGTACAAAAACACTACGTTATTATGCTGCTTGATATCGCACACTGTTATTCATCTAATTATTTTTATTAGTTATTGTACACATAAACACACTGGATTGTAGTGCAGTTTTTTTCCATTTACTGTTATTCTTCTACTTATTTAACTAACTAGCTGCTGATGCATCGAAACTCATTCACAGAAAATAACTTACTTCCAAAATAAGGTGGATAAAGGCTGTTTGATTAGCTTAGTTTTTGTGATTGTTTGTCAGTTTCATCTAGAGTCAGTGGAGATCAAACTGTTCAGATCCATCATGGATGAAACTCAAACATCTGGAGATGAAGATTTGTTTCCAGGATGCAGGTACTTTGAGAAACACATTGAATAACTTATGTTATAGATAAGATGGCTGTCTACAGTATAAAAAAAGTTTTTTAACTTTAATATTAATTGAAAACAATAACACCATTAAGCTTCATTAATGCTATTCATTAAAAATAGTTTTTGAAGATCTTATATTAAGATGATTCTCATCATAAATGATTAAATTTGTTCTGTTTTAGCTCGGTTCATCAGAAGAGATCAGAAGCAGAGCCCAGCTGTGTGTCAATGAAGAGTGACACGTCTATGATTGATCCAATAAACTTTAACAGTGGAGATACTCAGCCTGATCTCAGGTATAGTGTTTGTAAAGATATGGTTGTAGTAAGACATTTTATATTATTGTGTGTTTTTTACAAGAAATTCCTGTACTTTGTATGTTTTTTTTAATATGTATCTCATAATGTGACAGACACACAGTTTTTTTTTGTATTAAGAAAATGATGGAGTGCTCTTTAAAGTGATTTTTTTAAATGAATGTATTGTTGATTTGTTGCATATAGTAATTTAAAAAAATTTACTTTACTCTCTCTCTGTTTTAGCTCAGTTCATCAAAAGAGATCAGAAGCAGAGTCCAGCTGTATGTCTATGAAGAGTGACGCGTCTATGATTGATCCAATAAACTTAAACAGTAGAGAGTCACAGCCTGGTGTCAGGTATAACATTTGTATAAAGATATGATTGTAGTATGATTGTGGTAAAATTCAAGGCATTCATACAAAACCCCCACTGGCTCTGCACCCCTTTACTTAAATTCATTACTTCAGAGTTATGTGCCTCTAGAAGCTTGCGTTCTGCAAGTGAACGGCGTATTATTGTGCCATCTCAAAGAGGCACAAAATCACTTTCACGGACTTTTAAATGTTCCTTCCTGGTGGAATGACCTGCCCAAATCAATCCCAGCAGCTGAGTCCTTAACCATCTTCAAGAATCGGCTAAAAACTCATCTCTTCCATCTTTATTTGACCCTCTAACTCTAGCACTCTCTATTCTATTTCTATTCTTACTACTTGTTTTCTTTTTATTTATTATAAAAAAAAAACTTGCTACATGTGCTGTGTTAGTCTAACCGGGACTTGTTACAGCACTTATGTATTATCACTCTTTTGTTGATTGCTCTTTTGTCCTCATTTGTAATTCGCTTTGGATAAAAGTGTCTGCTAAATGACTAAATGTAAATGTAAATATAATTGTAGTACGACATTTTATATTATCATGTGTTTTCTACAAGAAATTCCTGTATTTTGTAGGTATTTTTATATGCATCTCATAATGTGACAGTTTTTGTATAAAGAAAATAATTGTGATTTTTTAAATGATAAATGTGTTGTTGATTTGTTGCATATAGTAATTTCAAAAAATTACTTTAATCTCTCTCTGTTTTAGCTCGGTTCATCAGAAGAGATCAGAAGCAGAGTCCCGCTGTGTGTCTATGAAGAGTGACGCATCTATGATTGATCCAATAAACTTTAAGAGCGGAGATTCACGGCCTGGAATCAGGTATAACATTTGTATAAAGATATGATTATAGAATGTCATTTATATTATCATGTAACAATGCTATTATTTGTGGGCTTTATCTGATAATGTAACAAATACAGTATGTTAAATAAATATACTGACAAGCTGATCAGGACACCCCATACAGAAGTCACATAGATTGAAATATATTAATAATAAATAGATTTCATATATTTAATTATCTTAAATTCAAATAGAAGAAAATATATTTTATACAATATATGTAAATATATTTTTAAATATATTTAAAAAATATATTTATATATTTGATTTTGGCCGCTTTTTAATATTTTTAACATATACTAAATATGTAAATATATATTTAAAAAGAATATTGTAAAGAAATATTTACATATATTTATTTTCTTTATATGTAAATACATTTAGATATCAGACTATGTAAATATATTAATTTTCAATATATGTCCATATATTAATTTCTAATATTTGTTAACATATTACATTTCTGTACATGTAAATATATAACATTTCTATAAATGTAAATATTTTAAAACATTCCAATATTTAATTAAATAAACGTAAACATGTTTTATAGGATATATTCCCGTTTACTCAAACTTTATGTAAATAAATTAAATCTCCACACATGTAAATGTTTTCATTTTATATAGATTATAATTTGCCCCTACACAATAAATAGAATACAAACAAAAATTGGACACTGAAAAACTCTCCAGACAATGTAACTTAAAAACAGTGACAATATAAATTGACTTATTAATATAAAGATTACATTTATCAACACCAGTTAAGCATAAACCAACAAAAATTATGAATGCTTATGTTTTCGGCACATAAATGAAAGATTATCCTTCTGTAAGCATCCAGGGTCAAAACATTATGCACAAATATGCAAGTCTTAGTAGGCATTCAACACACTGCATTTAAATATTTAAGAACCATCATTAACCATGCACAATTTCTCAACTAATCACATGCTACACCGTTGAACCCAAATCAAGCATTGTAATACAGCTAATCAGCTGTAAATCAGCTAATCAGGCCCTTAACCAACCCACTTCCAATAGTTAATTGGAAATCATATGCAAAATCTTTTTTTTTTTGTCAATTCACCCCCCCCAAAAAAAAAAAAAACAATAACAATATCATGGCTGGGCTTCTTTCATTGCAGGTTACATTGTTATGCCAGTAGCTGGGAGTAAGGGACTGTCTCAATGAGTTAACCACTGAAAGAATACTATGACAAAGATATCACTTTATGGATATACAGCAAATGTGCAGGGAACTGTGCTTCACACTGGTGCACTTATGAATAGATGTATTATAGCAAACCAAGTTTAATGAATCTCACACCTAACATACAGCATTATTGTCATTTCACACTGCCACAAAATGCTTATTTTGTTTTGTTTGGTCAGTGCGGTCACTCTGTTGGAGTATGGCCGTGTAATTTTTTTTTTTTTGTCAATTCCCCCCCCCCAAAAAAAAAAAAAACAATAACAATATCATGGCTGGGCTTCTTTCATTGCAGGTTACATTGTTATGCCAGTAGCTGGGAGTAAGGGACTGTCTCAATGAGTTAACCACTGAAAGAATACTATGACAAAGATATGGATATACAGCAAATGTGGGTGGAATTATGATTCACACTGGTGCACTTATGAATAGATGTATTATAGCAAACGAAGTTTAATGAGTCTCACACCTAACATACAGCATTATTGTCATTTCACACTGCCACAAAATGCTTATTTTGTTTTGTTTGGTCAGTGCGGTCACTCTGTTGGAGTATGGCCGTGTGAATTGGCTTTATGTTGCTGTATGTTTCATATACACCAGTCTGGCATGTGCCAATCTCTCAAAAACCATCTCCAATGTTTTAATGTGGTCCGCCCACAACTTAGTATAGACCACAATATCGTCGAGATAGGCATCACAATTGAGCACATCTCCGAGGACAATATGCATCAGCCTCTGAAAGGTGGCTGGTGCATTGCGCATTCCAAAGGCGAGGACATCATATTGAAGGAAGTGGTCTGGGGTGGCAAATGCAGAAATTTCTGAGGCACGGACAGTCAAGGGCACCTGCCAGTAGCCTTTCAACAAGTCCAGCTTCGTGACAAACTCCGCCGATCCCACTCTGTCTATACAGTCCTCCATTCTGGGAATCTGCTTTTGTAACTGCATTGACCTTGCGGAAATCGGTGCAGAAACGAAAAGTGCCATCTGCCTTGGGAACTAACAAACAAGGGGAGCTCCAAGGACTTTGACTAGGTCGGGTCGGGCCAGGCCATGCTGTAACATGTACTCCGCTTTAACTTTCATGATGTTACGCTTAGTTGGATTAACCCTGTATGGGTGCGGTTTAATTGGTTTAGCTTGCCCTACATCGATGTCATGCTCTAGAACTGAGGTTCTGCCTGGCACGTCAGAGAACAGTGACCCAAAGTGTTGCATCAGCTGAATAATCTGCTTACTCTGGTCATGACTTAAGTGAGCAAGGAATGTGGTCAAATCTTTCAACACAGCAGAGTTTTGCAACCTTCCACCAGTTTGATGACTAACTTGAACAGCTTCTTGGCTGCACGTTGCCATAGCAACAGGTACCGGAGAGACAGATTCAAATGGAGAAGCAGGCTGAGAGTTGCTTACAAACCTCTTTAACATATTTATGTGACATACTCTGGTTTTGCATTGACTATCAGGAGTACTGACCACATAGTCGGTGTCACTGAGTTTTTCTTTCACTTCATAGGGGCCTGTGAATTTTGCTTGTAAGGGCGAACCAGGTTCAGGAAGAAGTACAAGAACTTCATCAGTTGGATGGAAACTACGGGAGACAGTTTTCTTATTAAAATGTTTTTTCATCTTTGCTTGTGTCGTCATTAGATGTTCCCGAGCAAGTTCACGTGCCCTGTGCAACTGCTACCGAAAGGAACTAACATAGTCAAGGGTGGTTACTGGCAACGTATCTTGGGCCAGCAGTTGTTCAGCTAGCACTTTAAGAGGACCATGCACTGTATGTCCAAATACAAGGTCTGCTGGACTGAAACCAAGGGACTCCTGCTCTGCTTCTCTGATTGCAAACATCAAAAATGGCAAGCCTTCCGCCCAGTCCCTTCCACTAGAGAGACAGTAAGTACGCAACATTGCTTTGAGTGTCTGGTGGAATCTTTCTATCGCGCCTTGGGATTTGCGGGCGATATGCGCTTGAGAGTACATGCTTATGAGCAACTTTCAATACGTGCTCCTTATACGACTGGGGTAGCACAATCTGGTAAATCTCATTAAGGGCAGCACGGGCTTTTGGCCTCCATCTCCGCATTAAAACTTGGTCATCCCAGAAATACCTTATCACTATAGTTTCTCTTGAGTCCCACCCTAGACTCAATGCACCTTGCTAACGAGGGGTCTGTTTTCTGAGCAGCTGCCAATTGTTCCCTTCCTACCCCAACAACAGAATTCAGTTTGGCACAGTCTCTGCATTATCAAATCCCTTTACAACAGCTTCCTTTGGAATCGAATCATTTGAGTTAACCAAGAAGGTTTCAGAGAGGTCAACTACATCACTGGGCATGGGAATACCTCTCCACCAGCGAGGTCGTTGCCGAGGATAACATCTACCCCTTCAATTGGTAAGCGAGAACACACCCCAAGCCTCACAGGTCCGGTTACTAACTCTGATTGCAAGTACAGATCATGTAGGGGAACGCTGATGCACTGCATACCAATACCTCAAACTAAAACATCTGCACCGGCATAACTAGCCAACGACGGTGACCGATTTTCCAGAATTAGCGACTGGACTGACCCAGTGTCTCTCAGAATCTTCACCGGCTTCCCTTCTGATTCAGATGACTGAGACACTGTGCCATCCAGCAGAAATGGCAGATACTCACAAGTAACAGTAGCGACATTATCAACATCACCAAACGTGTAAACCAAAGCTGTACTTTTAGGTCGTATAGCGGCTAGTTTCTGTTTCCAAGCTCTACAATCGGAAATGAGATGATTTGGGTCAAGACAGAAGACGCAAACTCGTTTACCATTACTTTTCCTACGAGGTGAGTTGGATGAAGTCTCAGTCTTAGCACGAGAAGAGTCATAGATCTTTTCTCGGGCTGAGCTTTCACTGGTTACCGGCAGTATGTTACGCCTCATAGTAGTGAACACACTCTTATGCATTAGAGCAAATTCGTCAGCTAGCACGGCCGCATCAACAAGAGACGTCACTTTTTGGTCGCTTAAATGTACCACTACACCTTCAGGTAAGCAATTATTGAACTCCTCAAGCAAAATGAACTCCTGAAGATGTTCAAGAGTGGTAACTCGGTTAGAAAAGCACCACTTTTCAAAAAGTGTGCGTTTTTCTCGGGCAAACTCGACGTAAGTTTGTTTGGCAGTTTTCGCATGGGATCGGAATTTCTGTCTGTACGTCTCCGGCACTAATTCGTAAGCCCTCAACACAGCAGCTTTAACGGCGTCGTAGTCAAGAGACTGCTCGAGTGGCAAAGCAGAGGAGACTTCGTGGGCTTTCCCAGTAAGGCTACACTGCAGAAACAAAGCCCACACATCTTTTGGCCAGCTTAACTTGGTGGCTATGCGTTCAAATGTGACGAAATATGCATCTACCTCACTCTCTCTAAATGGTGGAACAAGTTTGAGATTCTTACTAACGTCAAAACTCGCATCTGCACCAGCCTCATGCGAGCTCTGAGGGGCAGCAGCAGGAGAGGTGGCAGAAGGTAGTCGTGACCGCGCCCTAGGCACAGGCCTGTCTTTCAGGTCCTGATCTTTTAACTGTTGTAGTCTGAAAGCTTGGTCAGTCTCTGCCTCTATAAGACGCAAAAATAGATGAATCTTTCACCAAATTAGAATTAAGAGGCGAACGGACGAGCCCCCAATTGTTACGTTCCCCTCCTGTCTAGGGGTTTGCGAGGGGAAGTAGCAAAGGAAAAAAAGCATAAATTAAAAAAAAGAGCGGCAAGAACACACTTCAGTCCTCTGTCCCAGAGTGAAAATGACACAGATTCAAATGTATACAAAGATGGAGATTTATTTACAAAAAAAACACGAGTTTAACAAAGAGATAGGGAGCAATGGCTCAGGAGAGAGCAAGGCCTAAAATAACAAACAAAACAATTAACTAACTATTTTAGGGAGCAGCACTAACTTACCTCAAACACCCAAAAGAAAAGAGAAATAAACAACATAAAACTTACCTCAACTCCCTAACTGAACCAAAAACAGGGATGAAAGTAGTATCCAAAGAAAAAGACACTCTCTCCCTACAGCTTCCCTTTTAACTCCCATATATGAAAAAAGGAAAATAAAAAGAATATATTACCTGCTATTTAGCTTTAGCTTGTCAACAAAGCAAAAACAGGGTCAGATATTATTTCCAGACAACGCTCACCACAGAAGCACTATTAGTCACTTGCTAATAAACAACTCAAAATCTGAGGGTGACAAACAACAATCCACCAAAGAGTTCAGTCTGGAGCAGGGGAGAAGTGTGTCTCTCCTCAGCGAACACTAGACTGCCACCATATACTCCACTCTCAGTCACGCTCTCATAACAAGCTACAGGTGATGGTGATTCAGCCTGAGAGGGAACAGAGTGAGAGAGGGAGAGAGAAAGAGAGACACACCAAGCACAACACAGAGCACTCAACCACGCGGATACATTTGCACCAGAATATAACAATAATAACAACAATACGTCCAGGGACGTAACACAGGCAAAGAGTCCATGTCAATGTGCCCCGTAAAATAGTGTGACCTAAAACCTAAAACTAAATATTAATATTAATATTTAAGCCCAAGCCATTACACTGGTGGTGCTACTTAGACTTGAAATCACTACATTTGGTGGTACCCCGTGTGAAGCTACCTAACATCTGAAAATTACTACAGATAAAATGAAAATGCCATTTAAACTTTTCTGAAGACAGTCAGTATAACGGGGACTCTTTAGATAGATCCAGGTGCAAGCTTCGTTAACAAAAAAGCGTAGTCAAACAGGCAAGGTCAAGATCCAGCAAACAAGGTAATCCAAGGCAGTGGCAAAAGAGTAATCCAGAAGAACAGGCAAGGGTCATAATCCAAGTGAGCAGTCCAAAGTAACAAATAAACAAAACTAGGAAACGGGGCAAATGCAATGGCAAATGAAAACGCTTGGTAGAGTCCGCAACAGCAAAACAATACTTCAGAATGTGGATGTGAATGAGTGCAACTTAAATAGTCCTTCTAATTGGAAACAGCTGTAGGTGTAATCAGTTCATGTCATGGGGTGTTATGGGAGATGTAGTCCGTGAAACAATGGTACAGTTTAAGGATGGAGTGCCCTCTCGAGGATCTCATGGGCACTCCAGCTGGAGATCCTGACATAACACCCCTCCCCTTAAGGAGCGGCTCCCAGACGTTCCTAAACCAGATCAGGCATAAGTCCAGGAGGGCGGTGGAGCGGAGGTAGAACAGGAGGAAGGATGGAGTGCCAGGTTCATGTGGCAGACCATGGAGCAGTGAAGGACCTGGACCATGGAGCAATAGCTGACCATGGAGCAATGGAGGACCATGGTGCAGTGGAGGACCTGGGCCATGATGCAGAGCCGGTGGAGCAGAAAGCCAAGGTGGAGCAGAAGACCATCAGATAAGAGCCAGAGGAGCAGGAAGCCAAGACGGAGCAGAAGACCACCAGAGCTGGGCAGATGACCACCACGGCGGATCAGGCTGTACTGGAAATAAGAGCAGGGTTAACAGAGGTTAACAGTGGCCTCAACGGCCTTCACAGGACATTCACAGTCTATCTCCATGGTTGTGACAGGACAGGCAGAGAGTTCGTAATCGGCCTCCTCAGCCATAACGGGGCAGACAGAGAGTTCATGAACGGCCTCCTTGGCCGTAACGGGGCAGACAGAGAGTTAATGAACGGCCTCCTTGGCCGTAACGGGGCAGACAGTGAGTTCCGCCACCTCTGGAGGTACTGCAGTGGATGCCTCTTTGGCAGACACGTAGACAGGAGAGGCCTTTGGGGCCTGAGAGCAGTGTGTTGCCCAGACACACAAAATGGCGACTGCCATCACGGGCAACGCAGTAGATAGAGGGAGGTTAGCCGGGCTTGAGAGTCATGAGGCTGTGAGGTTTGAGAGCGTAGAGACCACTGCTATGCCAGCCGCTCACACTGACATCAGTGGTTGGTCCATCACACTGGCAATCATTCTTGTCAGTCCTGGACCAAGCTCCGCATCTGCAGGAGCTTGGGTACTATAGCCCCCCCCCAGAAAAATTCCCAGGGGAAACTTGCATGGTACGGCAGGCATGACGAGGCTCTGGTGTGGCAGCCATCTTGGCTGGGGACTCAGGCGTGATGGCCATCTTGGCCGGGGACTCAGATGTTGAAACTTGCATGGCTGCCGTAGGCTCTGGTGTGAGCAGGCCCTGGCTTGGCAGGCGTGAGCAGGCTCTGGCTTGGCTGGCGTGATGTGAGCAGGCCTTGACATGACAGTCGGGGTGTGAAAATGTCCTGGTGTGGTAGGTACTGGAGGATATTCCTCATTCCTCAGGGTTCCTCATCAGCAATCCCCACAGTAAATGAGGAACCACTCAACCGGAGTGCAAAGTCAATATATTGCTCTAGTGACCAGTGTGGGGAATGTGGTGGCATTATACACGATATTCCTTTAGTTAAACCAAAACAAAAAAATGTCTTTTAGGGCAATGTCATTGAAACCCACCTGGTCACACAGTTCACAAAACTCTGCCACATAATCCACAATAGGCTGATCTCCCTGGCGAAGGCGAATGAGGCGAGATACTGGATCCATGGTTGGTCTGGTGTTCGATAAAACTGCTGGATCTGTGGTAGGCAAAGTATTTCTGTAACGGGGACTCTTTAGATAGATCCAAGTGCAAGCTTTATTAACACAAAGGCATAGTCGAACAGGCAAGGTCAAGATCCAGCAAACAAGGTAATCCAAGGCAGTGGCAAAAGAGTAATACAAAAGAACAGGCAAGGTTCATAATCTAAGTAAGCAGTCCAAAGTAACAAATAAACAAAACAATGAAACAGGGCAATGAACTGTTGACAATTTTTGTATCTACTGCATCACTTGTGGATGCGCGTTCACGACAGTATCATGACGCGAGCTTGTGGTGGCGCTGACCCAGATCCGGTGTGATGATGTCATCACGCTGGATCTGGGTCGGCGCCAGCGCCGCCACACGCTCGCGTCATGATACTGTCGTGAACGCACGTCCACAAGTGATGCAGTAGAGACGAAAATGTGGAATAAAGTTATTTTTGTTTTCTTTGCGCAAAAAAGTATTCTCGTAGCTTCGTAACTTGATCGTGGTAGTTACCTTGCTGTCTATGGGAGGGTCAGAGAGCCCTCAGATTTCATCAAAAATATCTTAAATTGTGTTCCGAAGATTAACGAAGGTCTTACGGGTTTGGAACAACACGAGGGTGAGTAATTAATGACAGAATTTTCATTTTTGGGTGAACTAACCCTTTAAGGAGAGATCTGAGGTCAATGGAGGAACATTTTGTAAATGCAAAATGTTTCACAGTTCAAACGCCTTGAAAGGCTCAACAGATTTTTCACTGAGTGTCATTAAAAGAGTAAAGCTGGTTCAAGCTGATCTGGGATAGTTTCTGTATTAAAGGTGTTTATTGTGTCTCAACTGGCTCAGAGAATGGCATATGTGGATTTACGAAAAGATCTTTCTGTTTCTGCTTTCATTCATTCTTTGTGTTGTTGTTCTGTTTTCTGCTGTGTGGATAGAGATGATCAGACTGGAGACCTGCAGCAGGATTCTCACCAACCAACAGATGATGAACTACAGAGAGTCAAAGACCAGCACAAAGCCAGCATGAAGAAAAAGTATGAGAGATTATTTGAGGGAAACAACCTACAAGAGAATGATACCCTCCTGAAAAGGATCTATACACAACTCTACATCATAGAGGGAGAGAGAGAAGGAGTAAATGAAGAACATGAGGTTTTACAGATGGAGAAAACAGCCAGAACAAAACACTCACAAGACACTCCAATCGATTGCAATGACATCTTTAAAGCCTCACCTGAAGCAGGATATAAGAAGAAGAAGAAGAAGAGGAAGAAGAAGAAAATCAAGACTGTTCTTACTAAAGGCATCGCTGGAATCGGAAAAACCGTCTCTGTGCAGAAGTTCATTCTGGACTGGGCCGAGGGAAAAGCCAATCAGGATGTAGATTTCATGTTTGTCCTTTCATTTCGAGAGCTGAACTTGATCCGACATCATCAGTACAGTCTTCACAGACTTCTGCTGAACTTTCATCCTGAACTTCAAGATCTGAACTCACAGATTTATGAGGAGTGTAAAGTTGTGTTCATCTTTGATGGTCTGGATGAAAGCAGAATCACACTGATGTTTTCAGACGCTCAGAAAGTTTGTGATGTGACTGAGACTTCATCAGTGGCTGTGTTGATGTCAAAGCTCATGAAAGGAGAGCTGCTTCCCTCTGCTCTCATCTGGATCACCTCCAGACCAGCAGCAGCCAATCAGATCCCCTCCAAATACATCCACCGTCTGACAGAAATTCAGGGATTCACTGAGCCTCAGAAGGAGGAATATTTCAGAAAGAGAATCAGTGAGCAGCATCAAACCAGCAGAATCATCTCACACATCAGAAGAGCAAGAAGAAATCCCTAAAACTCTTACTGAAATGTATATACATTTCTTGCTAATTCAAATAAATACAAGGAATCAGAAATATGAAGAGGATAATCTAGAGAATCTCCTACAGTCAAATAGAGAAATGATTGTGAAACTTGCTGAAGTGGCTTTCAAACAGCTGATGAAGGGCAATGTGATGTTCTATGAGGAGGACCTGATTGAGAGCGGCATAGACATCACCGATGCCTCAGTGTATTCTTGGATTTGCACTGAGATCTTTAAAGAAGAATCTGTGATTCATCAGAGGAAAGTCTACAGCTTCAGTCATCTGAGCGTTCAGGAGTTTCTTGCTGCTTTCTATCTGTTTTACTGCTATTTAACAAAGAACAAGGAACCACTGCAGTTTCTGGATGAAAAACATACACATAACTATGACCCTGACTATCGATATGGTAAGCATATGTCTGTTGAATTCTATCTGCATGATCTACTAATGTCAGCAATACATAAAGCCATCAAGAGTGAGAATGGACAGCTGGATCTGTTCCTGCGGTTCCTGTTGGGCATCTCACTGGAGTCCAATCAGAGACTCTTACAGGATCTACTGACACGTACAGAGAACAGCTCAAATAGCATCAAGACAATAACACTGTACATTAAAGACAAGATCAAGACAGATGACTATAACATGAAACTATCAGATGAAAGATCCATCAATCTGTTCCTCTGTCTGCTGGAAGTGAAAGATCAGACTCTGTCCAGAGAGATTCAGGAGTTTGTGAAATCAGGCAAACACTCTCTCTTGCTCAAAAAACTCTCTCTTGCTCAATGCTCAACAATCGCCTACATTCTTCAGATGTCAGAGGAGCCACTGGATGAGCTGAACACCATGAAATACAACACATCAGATGAGGGTAAAAGAAGACTGATACCAGCTGTGATCAACTGCAGAAAAGCTCTGTGAGTGTTTAACGGTCTGCACACGCAAACAAAGCCAAAACCTAGATATTTTAGGCAATATAGAAATCCTGGCCAGGACACGTCCTGGGAAAATGGCACGTATGGTCACCCTACTTTACATTAAAGAGAAGATCAAAAACGGACAAGCAGTCTCCACTGAGCGATCCATCAATCTGTTCCTCTGTCTGCTGGAAGTGAAAGATCAGACTCTGTCCAGAGAGATTCAGGAGTTTGTGAAATCAGACAAACACTCAGAGAAGAAACTCTCTGCCGCTCACTGCTCAACAATCGCCTACATGCTTCAGATGTCAGAGGAGCCGCTGGATGAGCTGGACCTCAAGAAATACAACACATCAGATGAGGGTAGAAGAAGACTGATACCAGCTGTGATCAACTGCAGAAAAGCTCTGTGAGTGTGAATTCTTAACAAACGAAGAATTATTTTTAATAATTCGATTCAATTCAAGTTTATTTGTATAGCGCTTTTCACGAAAGTAAAAACAGTACATTTGTCAGTAACTCGTTAAAAAAAACTGAAAAGTGAAAGGACATAATAAAGTGAAAGGGCATAAAGATGAACCCTGATATAACAGCAGAAAGTAGACAATTGCATTACAAAATTTTTATCCTTTTGATGCAATTTTATAAATTATACGTCCCTGAATCTTTCCGTGAATGAGATACTGATCTTCAAATTATTACTTTGAAACTATTATAGGCACAAACCTCATGTTTCTATAGGGAGAACTATAAAATATGTTTGATCAACAACATGAAGGATCGTCAAATACAAACTGTTGCATCAAAAGAGTAACCATACATTTGTATTATGTTTATATTTTCTTGATTTCACTCATGTCACGACCGGCTCAAAGCCGTAACAAATGAAAGGAGGACATGCGGTTGGTAAGGTTGCAACAAATTATTTATTAACAAAAGAAAGGAAAAAGAACTGCCATTTCTGTTTGACACAGATGTTATAGAGTCAGACAGAACAAGTCTCACAACTCATAACAAAATCCAAATAAACGTTCCAAAACCTAAAACAAACACAAAGCAATCAGGAACAAACCAGGCGCACCCACACCAACAAAGCCAAGACTTTTATAGCAGGAAGAACAGGTGGACATCGTTCTCTTGATGAATCTCCTAGACACACCCACTGGCCGGCCGTAGCAGGAAGAGCAGGAGACTCATCACAATACATACATACATATACATACACACACATACATATATATA
>NW_015539894.1:422329-422619 GCF_001515605.1 Sinocyclocheilus anshuiensis | reverse complement strand
GTTGGCATCATCTGAGGTCCTCTGAGGGGTTGGCATCATCTCTTCTCAGGTGTTCTGGATCCAGACTGAAGCTTGTGTAAATCCTAGTTACCACGGGATGTCAATCCCAGCAGAAACAGAGAAACAAATAGAGGCATAATTAGCGTAGCTGCTGTTCCAACCAAGTAAAATTCATTTGTTTAACCCAGGCTAAGGAATAATAATGTACATTTGATCAGATATACTGTAACTGCAGAACAAGATTATGAAATGCATTATTTGAATGCTTGGCCAAAGAGATATGTCTTTAA
>NW_015539894.1:419518-422252 GCF_001515605.1 Sinocyclocheilus anshuiensis | reverse complement strand
ATGGGTCTGTAATTTGCCAGTTCACTAGGATCTAGTTGTGGTTTCTTAATAAGAGGCTTAATAACCGCCAGTTTGAATGGTTTTGGGACGTGACCTAAAGACAACGACGAGTTAATAATATTGAGAAGCGGTTCTTCTACTACAGGTAACAACTCTTTCAGTAATTTAGTGGGTACAGGATCTAACAGGCATGTTGTTGGTTTCTTTCTTGAGAGAATGGGTATTACTGTTGTACCATTGTGCAGTACGTTTTTCTCTACCCTTTTTCAATTTGATGGGGGCAACAGCCATTTCATTTACAATAACTGCTTTGGGTGCGAGTGATCTAATGTTTAGGAGCACAAACTTTAAAAATAGTTTTTGTTCATTTATTTAAAATTTTTCTGGTTTAATCACGATCAGATTTTTTCTAGATCCTGCATTAAATTTATATTTTGACCTCACTATTCGAGGAACAGACACAGTCTTTATAGATTGTACAGCGCAAGTACTTCTATCATTTAAGCGGGTAGAACAAAAGTCATCAGGGCAGTTATTTGAGATTTGACTTACTAGTCAGTCATATGGTGCGTAGCGTCCTGGAGATGTTGTCCGACAGGAGGTCCGCTCCGACTCTGCTGGGGTATACATAATAATACATATAGCATCTTTAAAATGAACCAATTACTAAGTGAAAAATATTATTCTAAATAACAAGCTTAGGGTCAGATTTACTAACAACTTGCACCAGTGCAAACACTCTTCTGGCATTAAAAAACTACTGTCAGGATTTACTAAAGACACAGTAAAAAACGTGAACACATTGAGTATGTTTACATGGACATCAGTAATCTAATTTTTTACCTAATTTTGAATAAGACAATATTATGATTAAGGTGTTTACATGAGTTGCTTTTAGAATATTCCTTTCATTTTCCCGTTTTACATGTTATAGTACATAGATTGATTAATGGCACGTTATTACGTTCCCACGCGACGCCATCCGACGTTCTCCCTTCGCAAAGAGCTTGATTGATAGGTGATCTGACCAATCATAACGCATTTTGTCTGACAAACAAATCAGACAAGAAAGTAGGTTAACTTTGGTGGACTTAAACTTGAAAAATTGTGTGTATTGACGTCTTTCCATGGTTGAAATAAAATATGTTCTGATGTTCATTCATGTTTTTTTCGTGCTTTAAGGAAATATGAAAAGATGATCGGTTCACGTGCCGCTTGAACTGAGGCAATACAGCGATCTGTCATGACACATTAAAGAGCCACAAAACAGTATTTCACGAGCTCACACTTACATATAATGAACAGAGTAAAGGTTATGCGTATTTGGCGTGCTGTCCGGGGAGAGGGCTCCGAGCTCGGTAAATACTCTTGAGCCCGGGGTACTCCCCCTGTCCGGGGAGAGGGGTCCGAGCTCGGCTTTTAGCCCGGACCCAGAGCACTCCAATTTTTGTTTGTAGTTTATTTAGAATACATATAACTATCACATAAAATAACTCATGGGAGTGTGTGCTTCACATGTTCTTAGCTGTGGTCCAGGTTCCTGTGCAGGCAGGAATCTCAGAGCCTGTCAACGTCAGTCTCTGGTTTCCATGACCAAGTGGACTGCTTTGCTTTGGCTCTCTTTGCAACAGGTTTTTTTACACTGTTATTCTCACATCTGAAAAAAAAGTAAGCATGCTGTTTACACAAACTACATTGTTAACATTATTATGATGTTCACTGATACTAGTACTAATTTATCGAAACAAAGAACACAATTACCACATAGCAAACATAGTTTACCATACAGCAAATAAATCAAATGAAAGTAACATCTGTAAAATAGTGAATGCACACTTACTCTAAGATTCTGAATGGAGTTGAAAACTGAACGAGCGTCCCCTTACTGTGAGAGATGCAGGTGAAGGCAAGAGTGGTGTATTCAGTCCTAAAAGAATTTTATAAACAATTGTTAGCATTTTTTTCCCCACAGTACCTTAGTATAGTATGCATACTTCATGAGAAAACAGAATGCCAATAACAAAGAAACTACATTTTAACACTATCAACCACAAATAATATTACCATATAGTCTAGGCATAATAAAAGTACAATTACTATACTGTGCACTTACTCAGTATGATTTTCCAGCGAACTCAAAACTGAACGACACGTGTGCCTTTCTTGTGCAATTATGCGAGTGATGCAGCCACAGTCCTAAACGAAAATTAAAATAGTTGTTAGTAATTACCAGAAGATGCATAGCTGATAAATAAATTGCATCACTGATAAGAAAGGACGTGCGTATATGTCTGTCGATGGATCACTTATTTACAGCTTACTTGATACATTTATACCTCAGACGATCGCGAACGCCAATGACCGATTATAAAACATGAAAAACATTTACAATAGAGCAGATATTCCCGAACAGAAGCTAAAAATTTATTATGATTGTTAAGCACGCTATAAAGATCTTCGCGAGCAGAGCCTATAGTAAAGTTTAGTCTAAACATTCTTACTCTAACATTATAACTCATATTACTTTTTTAATTACATTATAACTCATATTACCGTTGCTGTCTATTTTATAGAACATAAAAAAACTTCCTGGCGTTGTGAGACATATATGCAGTGAATGAATCTTCATAATGTTTCACTTGATTATACATTTAGTCAGGAATCATGGTTTGGAAAAAGTAACTAGTAAAATATGTACAAGTTATGTCACAGTAACACAATAGCAACTAATGCA
>NW_015539894.1:406617-418588 GCF_001515605.1 Sinocyclocheilus anshuiensis | reverse complement strand
GGCAGTGTGGGAATTTATGTATGGCTCCTGCGGGAGCGAGCACTGCTGTGGCAGTTTGGAAATTTAGGTAAAGCTCCTGTGGGAGTGGGTGCTGCTGGGATGGCTGGAGTGGGGATGGGTCGTTATAGATGGTTAGGTGATGAAAAAAGGGGGTCAACTATGGTGGGTCTGAAGTTTGAGTAACTGGGGCTATACTGACGTCAAAGGGGTTGGTAGATGAGGGTTCGGTGGGCTTCCTTGATGTGGGAGCGGTCCGATCGAATGTAGCTCTTGAAAGCTTCTGACGACCAACGACCGAGTGCTTGTATCTGCTGCTGGGGGAGGCCTTTTTGGGCCGCTGTGGTTGCTGCGCCAATTCGGAATGAATGGCTGGAAAAATTATCAGCTGGGGTACCGGATAGGAGTAGAATGGATTTAAGGTGCTTTTGAAACCAGAAACGAGTGACGGGGCGGTTGGAGTCATCTGTAAAAAGGGGGTCGGATGGGAGTTTGGACTGTGATTTCCTGAGCTGGACACAGGCTAGGAGGGCTTGGTATGGTAGTATGGGTGATTGTAGGTTGAAAATAAAAATAAAATGGCCTTTCTTGGTCTGGTCTGTTTTACTTTGCTTAATGAAGTAAGAGATGGTTTCGTCATCCAGCACTGCTAGATCGGAGATAGTGGGGTGGATGTTTGGATTGAAGCTAGATGTGATAGCGAGCTCAGAGCATCTGAGAAAACCGAAGAAAGCCAGGATGAACATGGCATCAAGCGTGCGGGCGGTGTGAATGGAATGATAACCTCTGCGGAGGGTAGAAATACATTTGGTCAATATTTGTAAGGTTATGGGTTGCCTGGTGTCTGGGCGGGTGGGATGGACTCTTTGGATACCTTTGATGAGTAGGGAGGTCTGAGAATTGGCTATCTGGGGTGAGGGTGAACCGTATATGAGTTTGTGGAAAAATTGGATTCCACTTAGATAACTCTTAATGGAGCTGATTTGTAGGTTTTTGTTGATGTTGAGGTGAGAGATGAATGAGGTGATGGCGAGCAAGGAAAAGTCGGGGAATGGCAGGTTGTAGGCAGAGTGAAATGCTTTAAAGCACTTCCAAGCTGTTAGGTAAGATTGTAGGGTCCTGGGGGAGACGGCTTGAAGAATAGAATTGAGGGAAGCTTCGAGGAGAGGTCTCAGTGGATGATTTATGGGAATATCAGTTCTGAATAGGGAGGTACTGGGGTTGGGACTGGATCCGCCTCTGGTGCCAACGTTCTGAATTTCTGGAAGGCAAAGCGAGAGAGAGAGTCAGCTATTTGGTTTTTTGAACCAGAAATATGTTTTGCAGTAACAATGAATTGGTCGCAAGCCGAGATCCAAATCAGGCGTCTTAACAAAGGCATTAGGATGGGTGAATGGGAACGGCCTTTATTGATGCAGTGCACGGTAGCCTCGTTGTCGCAGTGGATAATGATGCTGGTGGCGGACCACTCCTTACCCCACAGAAGGGCTGCGACGACTAAGGGATATAGCTCGAACAGAGCTGAGGATTTTAGCTGCTGTGGTAAGTCTAACAGCTGGGGGGGCCACGTAGATGCAAGTCAGCGGCCTTGGTAAAATCCTCCGAAACCGAAATTTTAACAAATGATAAAATACGTGATGGGTTTTTTTTTTAAGTGACAGAAAATCCGCCGCAGTCGATTTGGCGATCTGCAGACGAAGGTGAAATTGGTGACAAAAGGGAAAAAAGATCTACATCCGCACCTGCCAAGATCTGTGTCCTGATGTTGCTGGCCACGGGGGCTGGTTCCAAGGCGAGGGCGTTCGGAGGGGTGGGTAGGGGCGTGGCGGAAGAAAGTGAGAAGGAAGAGCGAGCGAGGGGAAGTGGAAAGGTAGTCGCCGGAACCGCTTGCGGAGGCACGCTCACGCTTGGGGCAATTCCGGGGACGGAATAGGAAGGGGGAAAGAGAGGGGGAATGACGGGCATCGGGGCCTGCGTCATTAGCGGAGGCAAGCTCGCACTTGGGACAGCTCCAGGAGCGGAAGAAAAAGCAGGAAAAAAGAGAGGGGGAATGGTGGGCGTCGGGGCCTGCGCCATTAGCGGAGGCATGCTCGCGCTAGGGACAGCTCCGGGAGCAGAAGAAAAAGGAAGAAAAAGAGGGGGAATGGCGGGCGTCGGGGCCAGCGCCATTAGCAGAGGCAAGCTCACACTGGAGATGGACGGTGGGGCTGCGGGCCATGGGTAGGGAAGGGGGTACGGGGAGGTGTGAGGCGAGGGTTGCGGGCAGATCTGCGCCGCTAGCGGAGGCGTGCTCACGCTGACGTGGCGGCTTGTGGAGACTGGAGCTGGTACTTCGCCGAGATGAAATGCGAGCTGACGCTCGGTGGATGGAGGAGGGGGTCTGGGGCTGGCGGTATCCGGGGCACGGCCCAGGCTTGCTGAAGGCTTTTTGCTGCGGCCTAACGGCCGGAAGCCGCTCGAGCTGGAGATGGACGGTGGGGCTGCGGGCCATGGGTAGGGAAGGGGGTACGGGGAGGGGTGAGGCGAGGGTTGTGGGCAGGTCTGCGCCGCTAGCGGAGGCGTGCTCACGCTGACGTGGCGGCTTGTGGAGACTGGAGCTGGCACTTCTCCGAGATGAGATGCGAGCTGACGCTCAGTGGATGGAGGAGGGGGTCTGGGGCTGGCGGCATCCGGGGCGTGGCCCAGGCTTGCTGAAGACTTTTTGCTGCGGCCTAACGGCCGGAAGCCTGTCTTCAAAGGAGTGGTGGTTAGCTCGGGCCGTGAGTACGGAACGCTGCGGCCCTGGCTCGCTTTATCCGCGGCCTTGGATGGAGGAGTAGAGCTTGGAGGCGCCCCTGTTTGGAGGGAAGTATAGAGGGCGAGGAGATCCGCCTTGACCGACCGTCGTGAGACGTTGACGCTGGAGCTAATGAGTGCCTGGCATAATCCGGTCACGGTCCATTTTTCTGCAGCTGGGGCGGAGGAGAGGGCTGAAGAGTAGGAGGACGCTGGAGAAGGTGGCTGACGCCTAGAAGGCGAAGGTGATGGCGTGCCTCGGTGTCTGGAGGTATGAGCGACGGCGGCGCGGGAAGGCCGGCGGCCGCGTGTTGCAGCTGCGGGCTCGATTATGGTGTCCTGCGGAGCACTGGTGCGCTGAACGGCGACTGGAGACGCCGGAGGACCCGCGGTGTCAAAGGAGTTATCGTCCGGGAAAAGTTCAATCTCTGACATGTTGCGGCGATTGGACGTGCCAATGCTGAAAGACTAGAGATAATGGAGGTAAGGCTGCTTTGATTATTTATAGAGGTTCTCTCTTGTGCTGATTGGATAGATGGTGTAATTACTGATGATGGACTGGCTGTGTTAATTATCTGCGCGTGCTCCTCCCAAAATTTGTTAATGAAACATCACTTGTTTCAGGTTTTCCCTTTTTTCTATAAATGCCGCCATCAACTTTCCTTGCTGATCCTGCTCCACCACAAAAACTCTGCAGCAAATTCACAGAAATCAAGAATCAGAAAAGTGTTGTGATGACTCTGTTTGAAATTATAATAATTAAAATAAACTACAACTTAAGATTTAAAAGATGTTTTATTCATTTCTGTAGTGTACTCATCAAAGCCTTTGATGGCAGCATTGCTTCATCAGCTAAGACTTTGTTTCATACCAGAAGTAACCTGCTCTGTCTTGTCTATCGGCGTGTTGTCAGTTTCCTCTTTGCTCCGCGATGTATTTTTTACTGCGTGAGAACATGATGTGTAGTTGTAGTTTGAGAGCGGCATGGCTTGTCGGACATAGCAACAGTAACTTAGGAGGGCGGGTTTTTGCGAAGGGTCAATTTCACGTTATCAACCGTTCATCTGCGGTACTATACAGTTTTGGGTGTTACATTTTTTATTTTACGAAAGCTTTTAGTGCAGTTAATTATATGTCATGCTATATGTGCAAACATACAACGACGGATAAAAATGTGCCTTCTTGCTTGAAGCCATGCTCTTTTGTTTGCCGTCAAACGGCTGACCACTGCCGTGTGTGTATCCTGTTGCAAAATGCGGTGAAAAGTCCTACACTACAGTAATACTGTGATTAAGGTGTGTACATGTCTACTGCACATCAATAATGCGACTAAAATAGGAATACGCCACAAATTCAATTTGTGTTTACTTCGAGTATGACTTTAGCCGGATTAAGGGAATCAAAAATCTCTGTTTACATGGTAGATTCTTAATCAGAATATTGTCTTAATCGTGGTAATATCGGATTATTGTTGTCAATGTAAACGTACTCGTAGTTTTTGCATCTGACCTTATTGCATATGCATTTGTAGGAGTTTAACATTCACTAATAGTCCGACACGACGGTAATAGTGTGATTAAGGTGTGTACATGTCTATACTGTACTTCAATAATGCGACTAAAATAGGAATACTCCACATCTTAATTCGATTTGTGTTTACTTCGAGTATGACTTTAGCCGGATTAAGGTAATCAAAAATCTCTGTTTACATGGTAGATTCTTAATCAGAATATTGTCTTAATCGTGGTAATATCGGATTATTGTTGTCAATGTAAACGTACTCGTAGTTTTTGCATCTGACCTTATTGCATATGCATTTGTAGGAGTTTAACATTCACTAATAATGTTAATAAAGTTTTTTGCACAAAACAGTCATATATTTACAGTCTGACTCTCGTAGGCAAATGTTATGATTGTCTAATATCATTGCATCTCTATCTTCATGATTACAGTGCAACATTACAATGTGGAGGAAGTCATTTTGGCAGCTTAGTTTCAACAAATGCTCCTTTTACAAAAAAGAAAAGAAATCACAGGACGTGTTTGATGTTAAAAAGAGTTCATTTGACTAGTGTGATTGCAATGTTCCACGCCCAGGCGCGGTTTGTTTAGCCATCCCTGGCTCGCTTGGAAGAGGTGAGCCAGAGGACAGTTCAGTTGGGCTCGGGGGTGGTACGCAAGTAGTGTGATCGCTTGCCATACCAGAGCATGGAACAGTGTGCGCACTACTGTCATCATTACAACTGCAAACATCTTCTATTACTACCACTACAGTACACTTTTCAATTAATTTAATTAAATCAAGTATATTTAGGTTTATATGGGGTCTGGTTCTCACCTTATTGATTGTAGTTTGCGAATAAAGCTGCAAATTCTTTCATTAGCTGCCTCAGTAATAATCTTCTGATACATGCAAGTGAAAATCACTGCACGGCATAAATGATAAATTTATTTGGCAGTCTATTAGCCAAAGTGGTTTTCTCCCTGTTATCTCGTACATGACGTAAGCGTGCTCCGGTCCGGAATGTTTAGTGCAAGTGTGAGTGCAGGCCAGCGGGGCAGTGGGGAGGGGGGATAAGCGCACTCGGGCTCAGTTCAATGCAACTGTACACCCTTAAGCACCCTTAAGCACAGTAAGACCTAACCTGTCAGACCTGAAGCTCACGCAGAGAATAGTGATGGGAAGTTCGGATCATTTTACCGACTCGGACCTTTGAGTCTCGTTCAGCAAAATGAACGAATCTTTTTTCGAGTCATTTCGTTCATTTCGTTCATTTTAACAAAATATAATTAAAATGTTACGTGTTACTTCCCTAATACGTCTACTACTTACGCAAACGTTGATCACACTACAAACAATACAAAACTGCTATAAGAAACAGAAAATATTAATTCATTGTTTACCTGAGTCTTCAGTCTATGATTAGCTCACCACCTCTTATCTGACAAGTCTTCGGGTTTGGGCTTATGGGGCTGTCACGTGATGAACGAACGACTCGAAAAACCCGAAGACTCGAGATGAACTAATCAATTCTCTTTCCGGCTCAGACTGCATTGGTTAAAGCTTATGGGGCTGTCACGTGATGAACGAACGACTCGGAAAAACCCGAAGGCTCGAACCAGGTGAACTACTTGACTAATTCCAGTACAGAACCTATAGGATGTTGCGCATGCGCGACTGAACGAATCGCTCCCCGATACGACTCGTTCTTCCCGAGTCACATTAAAGATTCGTTCAAAACGAACGAATCGTTCAAGAACGACCCAACACTAGCAGAGAAAGCCACCCTTCAGACAGTGATTGCGAATTCAGTTCTCTTTCACAGATTATTGAGCTTGAATGGTCAAAAATATGTCAAAATGCACTTCCTGGCGACCTTTCATGTAAACACAGTCAGGTTTGTTTTAAGTGAACGTAAACAGTTGAGAAAGAAATCAGATGTTGCAATGTATTAGATCTGTGCAGGTCTTAAAATGACAGCAGCCTAATATATCTGCTGCTGTCTGTATGATTAATGTTAATTAAACATTAAAAGAAAGGAGAAAATCACCCACTGCTATTGACTAAATAACTATAATATAGTTAAGAATAAGTGTATAGTTAATTTATAGAGTAAAGACTATTCCGTTTTTAGCATTTGATTATTTAATTTATTACTTAAATACTAAGTAGAGTTAAATATACCTACTGTAGCCTACCTGCAGATTTTAAAACACTGTTCATTTCATTTGTATCTTTCTTATATTGTTTTTGTCATATTGATTGTAATTTACATATTTGCTTATTTGTAATAAAAAAAGTTGTGATATATAATTACATAAAAATATGAAATTACTCGTATTGTGAAAAGTTCACCTTTGAGAGAACTCTGACGATGTCTCAGAATGTTGATGCTATGGGAAGCTTCTGCATGACCTGCATCTGAAGCATGTGTGAAATCACTCCAAACTCACTGCTGAGACATCATCCTGTGACAAATGACAGCACATCTCAGAAGCTATATGTTGTTTGTCCTGTAGTAATTTAGAAATGGCGAATAGTAAGCAGCAGTTTAGTATCTATGTATCTCGCCCTGTCCGCGCTACATTATGGGAGGTGACACACACAATCTGTGTGTGGTCTGCTTGGGAGCAGAGCATGCACAGTCAGCCCTTGAAGGAGATGGCTGTGTTCACTGTGAACATCTGGCGTTAAGAACTCTCCACTCCTGCCTGGCTCTCTTTGAGGAGCGAGGCCAGGTACGCGCCCCTCGTGGTTTGGGTACTGTGTCTGCTGAGGCAGTGTGGCAGCTCAGACCTACTCGTGCACCTGCTCTGAGTGGGACTCAAACCCGGGTCTCCGGCATGGGAGGCAGGTGCACTAACAAGGAGACTAAAGACCACAGCCCTTAGCGTCAGTTGCTAGTGCACCTCTTGAGATCAGGGGAGTGAGGTTTACCTGCACAGCACATACCAGCTAGCCTCCGTTACACCCTTCTCTGGTGGCCATTCCATGGCAGCTATGGAGGGATGTGGAGAGGCATCTATGGCTAAACTTAAAAGAGAAAGACAAGTCTTTTCTTTTGGACACCCCACTCTCCACTTCTGGCCTCTTCGGCGATGCAGTCAACACGGTTGTGATTTAAGGAGGCAATTAAACAGGGGATAGCATTTCAGAAATATATCCCCCACTAGGTCCAGGTCTCAAAAGAGCAGCCCTAGCTGAGTACAATCTCCTCACACTGACAGCATGAGACAGAAGCAGAGTGTTGCTTCTCAAGGCCCCCTCAGAAAGATTGGGGGTTAAGACGGCACTCGTAGCTGAAGCCTACCTAAGGGCGGACAGATCTGAGGCCCGTCATTCTCTCGAGAAAGGCTTCAGGCAAGAGGTCCTAATGCCAGTAGGCTCAGGGCTTCGAGGGCAGACCCCTTCGGGAAGAAGTGGTCCACACCAGGCTTAATTGTGACTGTTTCTTCTTGGTGCCCTCATGAAATTGGTCTGCCAACCTCAGTGCCTCAGGGTGCAGCGGTTTCCAGCGAGCTCATCGCCCAGTGTTTGCCTGGGAATGTTGCAGGACTGGGTGACTTGCTCCTTCCAAGGAGAGTATTGGATGCCTGATTTGGGGTCTGTGGAGAGGTCATTGTCTATTATGATACATAAATTGCCTGGAGATGATGGCTGTACTTCTAGCACTGAGATAGATCTCAGAGGCTACCATGTCCTTGTCTGCTCAGACAATACATTGATAGTTTCGTAGGGTTTAGCCCATGATGGGGACAACTCTGGTCTCTGAACTGAATGAGACCATTCTTAACTCTAGAGCTCCCTCCACAAGGAAACTGTATGCTTTGAAGTGGAGACTCTTCACTTTTTGGTGCAGAGAGCGCCAGTTAGACCCAGTTAACTGCCCTGTTGGTTCAGTGCTGGAGTTCCCTCAGCATCACTTTTCTTCTGGGCTATCCCACTCCACTTTAAAGGTTTACTTGGCGGCCATTGCTGTTTTCCATGCATCTTTATGTGGTGATTCAATAGGGAGATAAATTTAAGACGTCACCTTTATTTATATAGCATTTTACACAGTACAGATTGTGTCAAAGCAGCTTTAGCGTGTTACACCGTGTCTACATTGGATGCGAGGGGTGCGGCAAGACGCGAGAAAATACAGTAGAACCTATTATAATCAGTGATGCTGTCTACACTACACGACAAATCCATGACAGTAAACTGCTGCCTTGTTCTATTTATGATGTACTGACACAAAATTCTAATTATTTGCAACGGTCGTTTTGTCGCATCCAGTGTAGACAGCCAATAGACAACCTGTTTCGGTGCGGCGCGTCCGGTGTAGACACAATGTTAAACAGGAAAATAATGTTTAATTTAATGATGCAAACAAATTTTAGTTCTGTGGTAAAGTAGCTCTAAAAAGAGGACAATAGTTAACAGTCTTTTTTTCAGTTATTCAGTTCATTGTTGATTCAATTCAGTTTAAATATCTTAAAATATGTCAGTTCCATTGTTTTGTCTCAAGATGCACACCAGTAATGTTTTTTTTTTCTAAGACATGTTAATAAAAGATACTTAAATGTCATAATTGAACTATGGCTAATCTTGGCTTAAACTTACATACATAGTAAAAGATTTTTTAAACATATTTCATCCACTGATTATTTTCTTTCAAATTTATGGTTCTATATTCAGATCTATAATCAAAACTTTTTATTTAACATTCAGTATTATTGTTTTAATTACAAGAGATTTAAAGAATTTTCTTTTATAATTACAAGTTGCGAGTTGCAAAAGGCATATTTGTTAAATAATATTATTAAGGGAACAAAATTGAATTAACTTCTTGTTGGCACTGATAGCCTTGTGGTTAGCGCACAACACATGATGCAGTTGCGCCTCCAGCAACATGAATTTCATTCCTGACTTAAGGTCCTTTGCTGGTTCTGCTCCCATTTCTCTGCCCAATGCTTTCTTGTCAATTCTCTACTATCCTATAAAAATAAAGGCCATGAAAAGCCCAAAAATATAACTTAAATAAGGGCTTCTCATGGAATTTTCCAGATAAAGTCCCGTCCACTTCCATTTTTATCCAAATACAATTCATTTTGAGATTGTTACAGATACAGATATTGGCTCCGCTGCACACCCCTACCTCAGATACAAGTTTGAAAGTATAAGTAATAGGAAACTAAAGTATTAAATGAACATTAGAAGCAGTAAAGATTTAATCTTTGAAAAACAGTCAAATGACACTAAATGCACAGATGCATTGCTACATTTTCAATGTTTAATATTTTTGTTCCATGTTTCTTTCAGGAACTTCCTGTACATGTCTTTACTGTTAGTTTATTATTATTTTACATTTATTTATGTTATATTTCGTCTCTTCTAGTCTTTCTGGCTGTAATCTAACTACTCAGCATTGTGAAGTAGTGTCAATAGCTCTTCAATCCTCAAACTCTGTCCTGAGAGAACTGGATCTGAGTAACAATGACCTGCAGGATTCTGGAGTGAAGCTGCTCTCTGATGGACTGAAGAGTCCAAACTGTCAACTGCAAATACTGAGGTATTTAAGAACATATAAGAGATACTTTACAGTCAGCCAGTCATAATGTTTATGTGTGTTTGTAGATGATTTGACTGTTGATGTATGTGTTCTGATCTTTCAGTCTTGCTGGCTGTAATCTTACTGGTCAGTGTTGTGAAACTGTGTCATTAGTTCTACAATCCTCAAACTCTGTTCTGAGAGAGCTGCACCTGAGTAACAATGACCTGAAGGATTCAGGAGTGAAGCTGCTCTCTGATGGACTGAAGAGTACAAACTGTCAGCTGGAGATACTGAGGTTTGATTTTCACATCCAGTTTCACTGATATTTGTTGAGATAATAGGAAATGATGTGACAACACAAATCAGTGTCAGTTTTATTTGTATATGTAAGTGCTTTCTAAGCTGTTTTACTGAAAATTATTCCTTAATGTTTTAAAGCCAGAGTGATCAGCCAAAAGTGAAAATAACATTGCAAGATATTTAAGTAGTGGAGAGAAAAGTAGTGCATTCAGTTTCTGACATACTCCACGTCCTTGAGTCTGTCGACAAAAGAACAAATGGAAGAGTAAAAGAATGTTCGCTTTGATGTGCCTGGTTTAAACGGCTCATTTGTGTCTCTATAGAGATTTCAGAAGAATCCCAACCTCAAGAACAAGTGGATGGTTTATTTGTAATGGGATTGCGTCTGAGGATTATGTTTGTTCTGAATATTTGAGCTCAAATTGTTTTGTAAACAAGGCACAGTGGACCTGTGGACCACTTCCGGTTGAGATTCCATATGAGTTTGAGAGCGCACCTCAGGGCATGCTTAATTGCTTATTAGGGGGTTGTAATGAGGAGGGCTTTGATTTGATTGAGACCTTATCTGTGGGTGCAGCAGCTCAGTCTGGGGCTGATGCCGAATTGACAACCATGCTTGCCTGGGCAGCCAAGAGCATTGGGCTCGAGTGGGCTCCTCCACCTTGCCCTGAGCACTTGCGGCTTTAAGATTGGTTCTTGGGGTCTGAGCGCAAAGCACAGTTGCATTCATCCCCAATTCCTTTCTTCTCATAAGTGCATGAAGAGCTGACGAAATCGTTGAAGGCACCTTTCTCTGCCAGGACATAATATACAACTTCTTCTGTTCTTACCATGGAAGATTGCAGTGCTGCGGGGGCTATTCGGGGGTCCCTCAGGTGGAGAGGGTGATTGCAGTGCACTTATATTTTATAATGTAATAATGGCTATGTCAGTATACAATGGATTATAAATATCATTAATTATTATGAAAATACCTGAGATGGCTTGAACAACACAGATATATTGTCGCAGCAATAGCTTTATGCTTTTGTCCATTTTAGGAATTTCCTGGAATGTCACGAGTTCTAATACTTCTATGAGCTATATTTTAACTTTCTACGTGAGGGCACCCTCTGGCTACGAGTATGAATGAAACAGACATTACATGTGTTAGTGCTCAGTAATGCTCACTCCATCCTATTTTGGGTAAAAATAGGAAAATTAATACTTCTCTCTAAATAAATTTGAAGTAAACATATGCTATTCCATGATCTCTAGTTCAAAATGAAATCATTATGTTTATTATTATTTTCTAATTATTATATTGTGTAGCGAATCAGCTCATTGGGGAAATATGAATAATTAATCAGAACTAGTTATAATTAATTATAAATATTTAGATCCGCTGTAAGTATTTACTTGACCTCTCAGGGTCAACCGTCTGTCAATTCTAAGAACGTTAATTTCCTGGTTAAGGGAAATAACTTTCTTACTGTACAATTCTACACAGAGCCTGTAGCATAAATCTGCATGATTAAGGGACTCCAGTTATGAGCAAACAATGAACAACGTCAAGTGTGATACAAGTAAGACTTTATTAACTACATAAACACTTAAACTAGTCTAACATACTACATAAACACAAACTAGTCTAACATACACATATACACATATACACACACACACACACGCACACGCACACGCATACAGTTGGTATAGGAAAGCGTTAAAGCTTAAGCAGTAAAGAGCAGAGAAATAAAAATATGAAGTTATGGAACCATTTGATATTCAGCAGATTTACAGCCTGAAGGGAACATCAGATTCTTAGTTCAAACACACCTTTGTAAAAAGGTGCAAATGATACTTAATGTATCAATTAATAA
>NW_015539894.1:404261-405981 GCF_001515605.1 Sinocyclocheilus anshuiensis | reverse complement strand
ATAACTGATTTGTTAAATCAAATGAAAAATTGTGTTTTTGATTGGTCCAGACGCTACAATTGTTATGTTTCTTCTTAAACTCTCACAATTACATTTTAATTGATTTAACACCTTAAGTGACGGGAAATTTAAAAACAGAAAGTCATCGGTGACGTGAATATCCTTCACTACACTGAAATACACGACCATAAGGGAGTTATCACTGCACTCCCTGGTCTTATCCATGCTAGGCTGCATTGATGAGTAGGGATCTCTTGCCTAGAACAGAACCATAATGGAAATCTGAAACTGTATGCTACTTTTCAATTGACTTACATAACTGATAATTAATTAAATCATTCATTAAATGTCTCTGTACTCATTTTAAACAATGTGTAATCACTTTTGTTTTGTTATTATAGATTGGCCACCTGTAATCTCACTGGCCAGCATTGTGAAATTGTGTCATCAGCTCTTCAATCCTCAAATTGTGTTCTGAGAGAGCTGGACCTGAGTAACAATGACCTGCTGGTTTCTGGAGTGAAGATGCTTTCTGATGGACTGAAGAGTCCAAACTGTCAGCTGCAGATACTGAGGTATTTAAGGGATTTACCTAATGTGTGTGTGAGTTGAAAATAAAAACATTCAAATACACAGATAATGTTTACTTTTAGGATAAATTTGATTATCAAAATTAAATTCACAGTTACTTTTATTTGTTATATGTATCACTGAATGTATGAGAAAAGAACAAGAAACAATGTTTAGAAAGTTAATGTGTTAATGCATGCAATCAATTGTTTAATTAATTTAAGATTTAATTACTTTGAATATAAATATTTATTTCATCAAACATTTTAACAGTTTCATTCAGTTCTGTGTGATTTTCTAAAAACTGATCAGAATTACAGCTGATTTGAGCCTGCTGCAGAATTTCAGCACCATTAACATCAATTTCATGTGACAGTATTAAATCTAAAGTATGATTAGGATAATAAGTAGGCCCTGACACGTGTTGTCTGACACCAGTGGGGTTCAGAATGTCTATAAATGCTGATCCCAATGCATCTTTTTCATTTCATTTACATTTACATTTAGTCATTTAGCAGACGCTTTTATCCAAAGCGACTTACAAATGAGGACAATAGAAGCAATCAAAACTAACAAAAGAGCAACAATATGTAAGTGCAAATGACAAGTCTCGGTTTGCAAAACGCAGTACACGCTATAAATCCATTTTGATTAATTTGAGTAAAAATGTGTTTTCTTTACCAAGAAAGTGGCATATGAAAATCACTATTTCTGTCAGGACCACTATCGTCAAAGATGATTGACAATTAGCATACAGTATGGTTCTGTTCTGAGCAAGAACTCCCTGCGCATCCATGCAGCCTAGCATGGATAAGAGCAGGGAGAGCAGCGATAACCCCCCAGGGTAAACAGAACAGAACCAACATAAATGTATTGCAGATATTGTTAAAGTTCAATAATTTTATGTACACATTTTAGAATTAGTCTGATTCAAAGGAGAATCTGAAAAGGCTGAATCCTGACTGACAGAGGAGGATTTGGGGATGGAGGAGGTTAATTAGCTATTGAGCAATGCGAAAACTGCTGATAATACTGAGGGACCTTATATATGAATGCTTAGATAGGTGTCGTAATCCTATAGGTTGATGGGGATCAGCTGAAAGTCAGCTGATGCGAGCTTGACTAACGTGACCTGCCAGAACTAACACTA
>NW_015539894.1:402522-404030 GCF_001515605.1 Sinocyclocheilus anshuiensis | reverse complement strand
AGAAAGTGGCAAGATGAAAACCACTATTTTCTGTTTCAAACTTTCACATAGCATCTTTAGGTTATAATAACATAAAAAATTCAAATCCAGATTTTGATTTTCAAAGATTTATTATAACATTTTATTATTTTTTTCCCCAAAATGCAATAAATCCATGACACGTTTTTTTTCCCCCCCAAAATGCAATAAATCCATTGAATCAATATAAAAGTAATTTTTCAATAAAAATACACAACATAGTATTGACTAAGTTCAGAGGCTGTCATATGTGGATCAATTTACTAATCTTATATGCAGGCTGTTACGGGGCAGACAAGGCGTGAGACGTACGGATCCATTTGCAAACTTTATTCAAAGGCGTGGTCAGAAACAGGCATGGGTCAGACAACGGCAAAGTGATATGGAGAAGACAAGGCAAGGGCAATCCGGTAAACAAGCGAGGGTCAGTCGACGGCAAACGGAATCCAACAGGGCGAGACTAGAGGGATAAATCCAGGTACACAGGCAAAGATCAGAACATAGGAAAACAGACAAAGCAAGACTCCGCTAAGGCTAGGAAAACTAAGCAGGCTCCGTAAGGTAGCTATCAGCTAAACAATGATATTCGCTAAACAATACTCGGCAGAGGGAAGGGATCAGAGTGAGTGTTAAATAGGGGATGTGTGATTGATTACAGCTGTGTGCAATCAGTGCTGTGTGCAATCAACTGTGTGTGTCATCAGTGCAATGGATCATGGGATATGTAGTCCGGGGTGATATGCAACAGTGTGTAGTGCGAGAGTCAATGAAATGGAAAGGGTGACCTCGTGACTTGACTTGACTCATGACGATCAACTGTGACTTGACTTGACTCATGACGATCAACTATGACTTGACTTGACTCCTGACGATCAGCTGTGACTAGACCTGACTCGTGATGATCAGCTGTGACTAGACTTGACTCAGGAAGATCAACTGTGACTTGGTCTGACTTATGACTATCAACTGTGACTTGACGGGGCGCTGTTGTGTCCGCCATTTTGTGATCAGGCTTATCTGTCGCCGCCATTTTGTGAGCATAATCTAGTGTGGGGGCCATTACAGGAGTGAGTGTGGGGTCGCGTTCCTCCGCGATACCCACAGTCAATAGAGAGCCAACAGTCAACAAAGCAAAGTCCAAAAAACAACTCAGTGATGAACGCAGACCCTCGCGTCTAAGCTCAGATCGTAGAGGTTGATTCAGGCCATCACAAAAAAACTCTATCAAAAGACAGTCTGGTAGATCAGCATAATGTGCTATGGCTAAAAATTCGCGAACATAGTTCTCCAGCGCTCGCGGGCCCTGTCTAAGGGCTAACAAAATCCTTGCCGTGTCCATACCTGGCCAATGTTCCTCAGAAAAGCTGCTGGGTCTTTGTATGGCCGAGTATTCCGTTAAGGGGCAGACAAGACGTGAGACGTACGGATCCATTTGCAAACTTTATTCAAAGGCGTGGTCAGAAACAGGCATGGGTCAGACAATGGCAAAC
>NW_015539894.1:401437-402494 GCF_001515605.1 Sinocyclocheilus anshuiensis | reverse complement strand
CAGGCACTGGACTAAAAATACATTCAATCAGTCATCGCTCCCAAAATGAATTCAACGGGTCATCTTGTTAATGCTATAAATTAATTACAGCAATAAAAGAACATTTCATCATGAACAAGAACATGAACAACAATATCACATTAGACCACAGAAATTCCAAAATGACATTTCCCTTACATTCAACTTCCAAATGTGCATTCATCTTTGCCATGTTACATTCATTTAGTTGACTAATGCTATACACTGTATTAACAAAACATTAATGGCATAAATAAAAACAATTACATTGACAAGCTACGCAATATTGCGTTCATAATCGAATGCAACTCATCTGCGATTATGAACGCGATATTGCAGTGATCTACGGCTCTGTGTATTAAATGCCGGAACCGGCTTTACTGACGAGATGCGCATGACAATCACATGCGATTTATCGTGCAGCCCTAAGTTTGTTTGTTGATCACAAAGTACAAAATAGATGAGGAAAACTAGAATGCCAGATGTTCAAAGCGTCATTACTGTCTAGAGTGCGGGAATGGTGCGCTGTGATTGGTTGAGCGGATATATCGCATTCTGCAGAGAAGGGAGACTGGCGTTTGTCACGGTTTGGTGGCAAATTGTGCACTGAGGTTTGTAATTTTATTAATGAAGAATGTGGCAAAGTCATCAGCTGTTAGAGTTGATGAAGGAGGGGGAGGAGGAGGACAAAGGAGGGAGGAAAATGTTAATTTTGTTGTGATAGTAGTCCTTTCAGCAGTGGAGACATTAGCAGAGAATGAAGAGAGGAGTAATCTATATACATTAAGGTCAGTAAGATTTTGTGATTTGCGCCATACTCTTTCTGCCCCTCTGAGCTTAGAACGATGCTCACGGAGAACATCAGATAGCCAAGGGGCAGAAGAGGTGGTACGGGCTGGCCTGGAAGACAAGGGGCAGACAGTGTCTAAACAAGTAAGTATCAGTAGAACTGTTAGCATCAAGAGATGATAACTGTTCAGGGGAAGGAAGTGAAGACGAAACCATAGCAGATAGCCGGGAGGGTGAGAGTGAGTGTAGG
>NW_015539894.1:386733-401073 GCF_001515605.1 Sinocyclocheilus anshuiensis | reverse complement strand
TAAAGGATTACATTTCCAATCATTAGAGATAAGCAGACCAGTACCTCCACCTCTTCCAGTCAGACGGGGGAGTGGGAAAAAGAGAAATTAGTGGAGAGTGCTGCAGGTGTAGCATTGCCCTCTGGTTTGATCCACGTCTCTGTCAGGGCCATGAGATCTTGAATGACTGGTAATAGAAGTAATAAAATCTGCTTTGTTTACAATAGACTGGTAATTCCAGAGACCAATAGAAAAAGAAAGTAGTGTATTAGTAAACATAGGCAAAGTGCACAGGTTGTTAGGATTGCGCTGTGCAGGTGTAGCATTGTCCTCTGGTTTGATCCACGTCTCTGTCAGGGCCATGAGGTTTAGTCTTGAATGACTTGTATTAGAAGTAATAAAATCTGCTTTGTTTACAGCAGACTGGTAATTCCAGAGACCAATAGAAAAAGAAAGTAGTGTATTAGTAAACATAGGCAAAGTGCACAGGTTGTTAGGATTGCGCTGCCTACCGTGTGTGATGCGTGGTTTGCGAGTGGTAGTGATAGTAGGGATCTGGAAACACATGGTAAGAATTGGTTATAAACAAACTGAAAACAGAAGGGAAACATGTAGTAAGAAAGAGAATGATTTCAAAAGCGATACTTATGTCCCTTGCCGGTGTCCCTACACTGTGGAGTCGAACGGTAGAGTCGATGGTCTTTACACTCTTCGGTCTTCATCGTTTTGTGTCGGTTTCGTGTGGACGCAGATATTTCTTCAGACGAGGGGAAAAAAAGATCAGATAGGGAAAGCACTGGCTTCATGTGGACGTAGCCTGAGACAAGAAATATATACACTTACGAGCTGCTTTTAACTTCTGCTGATTGACTGCTTCTCTCAAAGAGTATATCTTTACACTGTGTTTTGCTGGCGCTTGAACACACTTTCCTGTTTATCACACAAATGGCCAAGCAAAGCGCACAACACTGACAAGGTATGCGATACAGTATGAGACCAAATGCAATTTCAGCACGTCTCCACACAGTCATTATCAAACCTGACCTGGGCCCCAGTTAGTCAAGTATAAACTCTAAGACTATGTGCCATATTTCTAGAGAGAAGAGCGGCACCACCTCAGGAGGGATGAAGACCATCTCTTTTCAACAGGTCAGGTCTGCCCCAAAAACTCCTCCAATTGTCTATGAAACCCATGTTATTCTGCGGGCACCACTTAGACATCCAGCCATTGAGTGACGACAGTCTGCTATGTATCTCATCACCACAGTAAGCAGGGAGGGGACCGAAGCATATTACAGTGTCTGACATCATACTTGCAAGTTCACACACCTCTTTAATGTTATTTTTAGTGATATCTGACTGGCAAAATCGAACATTTAAATTTGCCAAGATCTCTTGCTCCCGGTAGGCATTGGACTATGGTGGCTGTTGTCTCTATTTTCTCGTTCCGTACAATAGAATCGCCAATAACTAGAGCACTTTGATCAGGTTTCTCAGCGGGTGCATCACTGAGTGGGGAGAACCTGTTTGATGTTTTGATCGGAATGAAAGAGAGGTGTTTTGACCCGTGACTATACCACCTCACAGTCACCCAGTTGCCCTGCTGCAGAGGCTCTGTAACCGGAACCGAACAATGTACAGGACTCCCTGAGCTAGTCGCATACAAAGCCTTATTTAAGGCCCTCTCATTCTTACTGTCCTCAATTCAATTTTGGATGCGTGACCAGTTCTGAAATGTTCTCTGTCAGCCTAACTATTTCCCTACATTTATCACATGTGAATCTCTCGCTGCTGACAGAGAAAGCTAAACTATACATGTGGCAAGCAGGAGAAGTAGCCATTACTCACTGTGTTTGTTAAATGATTCCAACTTACCACAGTTGTTTGATGAACTCGGGAAAAACGGAGCGAGAGAGAAAAGAAACGCAGCGAGACAGAGAGAAAAGAAACACAAATGGAAATGCAAATGACAAGCTAACAGGCTAACAGAATGCTAACGTGCTGCGTTAGCGGTTTATATTAAAAAGCGAATGATGTCAAATTAGTTTGATAGATAATTTCAGAAATATGGTGAGAATTATGTTATATTTTAGCAGTTTAAACAACAGAGAGTGATAGTAAGAGTATATATAGATTATTTTAATCTCTTTCTCACTGAAAATAAAAGCTAGGTGGTCATGCCTGCATGGCCATCGAACCCTAGAGGTTAAGGTTGGCTTGATTTAAATCTCCAGCAACAACAAACACTCCACCTGTCTGGACAGAGAGTGGCTTGTTGATAATGCGAACTTAGTGGTGGTATGCAAATTGTTATGATGAAAAAACCAGCATATGCTGGTTAGGTATGTTTTGACACTGGGATGCTGGTTTAAGCTGGTCCTTTGCTGGTTTATGCTGGTCCTTTGCTGGTTTAAACTGGTCCTTTGCTGGTTTAAGCTGGTCCTTTGCTGGTTTATGCTGGTCCTTTTGCTGGTTTATGCTGGTCCTGTGCTGGCAAAGGACCAGCATAAACCAGCAAAGGACCAGCTTAAACCAGCAAAGGACCAGTTTAAACCAGCAAAGGACCAGCATAAACCAGCAAAGGACCAGCTTAAACCAGCATCCCAGTGTCAAAACATATCTAACCAAGCATATGCTGTTTTTTTCAACAGGGAACAACAGAGATTTTATTTATTTGAATGCATTCAAATGAATTAATGAGAGAGAGAGAGATTGTGAGTGTAAATTACCTGTGTCTGTACAGTGTCTATGTAATAGTGAAACTGTGAGTTTAAATACAAAATCACCTCATTGCTGAGAAATATTATTTAAGATTTCTGTAGTAAGGCTGTTTTATTTATACAATTCACAGGGCAGAGGTTGAAATCAAGTTTCTATGCCCCTGAATGTTTGTGTGTGTGTGCAGTCTATTACCAACATATAAAGTTTCCACCTCAATTAAGAAAGCTTCTAGTGTGAATGCATACAGGCATACAACATCAAAACGCTATTTTTGTGGGCAAACCTTGCCTTGTTGTGACTTAGAATTCCAAAGAGAATAAAATATATGTGTTTAGACACAGATCAGATGTATACATATTGGATATGTATCCGATTTAAAATCACATTTTGAAGTTGCTGTGAATGGATGCAAAAAATAACAAAAATCAGATCTCGTGCAGATTTTTGAGTTTACATGAGTGCAACAAATTCCAATCTGTGTCAGATGTGAATTAAAAAAAATAATAATCTGATTTTTTTTTTTGTGCCAGTGTAGACAAGATTTTAGTATGTTGCAGACCATTAAAGCTCCCTTCATCACAAGTGGTGCTGGATTCTTTTTTAAATTTTTTGAACAGTTTGTTTCTACACACCTTGTGAAGTGGTAAAGTTGCACCAGATCCCATTTTACTAACATTTAAAATCAACTCAACTAATAAGATATCACAGTGAAACAAAGAGAAACACCATCTTTTATAGAAATGTAAATGTGAACCAGTGGAGGACTGCACGTAAGACTACATTTCTGAAGTATGTTTATTATTACATTACTGTTGATATATTTTATTAGGTTGCATTATTGCTGATGTCATCTAACATATAAAGAGAACTCTTATAAATTCACAATATGAATGATATTCTCTCTACTGGTGAGTGTTGATGTGTTGTTGAAACTGTTTTGATCCACCTGTAGGTTGTCTGGCTGTATGGTGACAGAGGAAGGCTGTGGTCATATGTCTTCAGCTCTGAGTTCAAACCCCTCACACCTGAGAGAGCTGGATCTAAGCTACAATCACCCGGGAGATTCAGGAGTCAAGCTACTCAACCACAAACTGGAGGATCCAACCTATAAACTGCAGATACTCAAGTATGTCAAACATTAATAGAGTTCTGCAGGGATGACGTCAAAACCCGGAAGACCAATTCACCATGGGTCCCCTCTATGAGATATTCCTATGAGGTTTTATAATGGTGGGAGGGTTCAATTTATGAATAAAATATGGTCTGTGGAAAACATAACTTGATGATAATTGAATGTTATGTTCTACAACGTAAACTGCACACACTCACACCCCAAACTTTCTTATGTAGTTACTTATTAGAAACATGCATTTTAAAAAAACAAACATAACTTCAAAAGTTGTGTTTTAGATATGGGTGTGTGTAATTTACATTACATGACAGTACCTGAACGTTTTGTTCTGCAATGTTTAACACGGGGTTCGGTGCCTTGCTCAAGGGTCTCACCTCATTATTGAGGGTGGAAGAAAGCGCTGGTCATTCACTCCCCCCCCCACCTAAAATCCCTTCTGGTACCGAGACTTGAACCCGCAACCTTTGTGTTACAAGTCCAACTCTCTAACCATTAGGCCACGACTGCCCCCTCGTTATAAAACACCACAGGAAAGTAGGAGTGTGACAAGATCTCGTGCCATGAGATTTTGCAAGATTAAAATATGATGAGATTTCTTGTCGAGGTGAAAAGCTGTTTAAGTGTGAGGGTGAAATTATTATTGAAGATGCTACCGCTATCTATGGACCACATTTATCTATGGCCATTTTGCTGTTTTTATAGAAATAAAAACCATTTCATTCAGTTGGATAACGGTCACTTCAATTCTAAACTGAAAGCGTCTGCTCTGTTCATCCAGCACGAGTTGCGCACAGTGCAGCAGGAATTACAGTTCACTGATTATGTGACAACAGTAAAGCAAGATGACTGATAAGGCCATGGAAAAATGTCTGAAAAATGTTTTATCTTGTAGAATGCACATTCAGCACTGCTGCTCACAAATTTGAAAACAAAAGTCAAATGCAAGCATGCATTCAAAAGTGATTTCAATACCCCGCATTTTGAGAGCAGCTCCCCAATATCAAACCTATCTTAGGCTGGGCTGTGTAGTTATAACAATCTCTTAGCTCTGTATCATGCTTGAAGAAAAATTTGGTCTCTGTTTGCACTTTGAGTATTGAAAGAGTACTTCGATTATGGTTGTACTTAATAAGACTAAGAAAAACACTGTTATTTTTGTTGTTAGGGGCCAAGCACCTAATAACATTTCAGAGATATAGCCTCACATCCATTTTGGCATGCTCTCCAAATCCATTCACACATTATTTGAAAATGGTTTGACTAAACAACTTGCCAGCATGGTCTGAAGATCATCTGAGCCTATTTTGGTGAAAATCGGATGAGCATCTAGGATGAGCTCAAAAAAGTTGGCATTAAAAATTGCAAAAAAATTTGACCTGTAGAAATTTACATTTTGTTGACTCGACATGAACCAAGAATTTAGAGGAAAAAGAATTTTACTTCTAAAATTTACAGATCAAAAGATATTAGCATAAACATGAGTGCAACTTTGAACTGTTGGTGGTTTGAGTTAGTGACTCCAAACTTGCTATGGTAAAAGTTGGGACTGTCCCCTATCTGAGTGCACAATTTCATAACTTTCCTGCAAGAAGTTCTATGGGCTGCCATAGACTTGAGCGGAAGAAGAATATAGCTGCAAGCAGCAATTAAAGGGCCAAGCACAATAGAAGCAGAATGAGGAGTAAACATGGCTGCAAGTATCAGACCAAACGCAACGAGTAATTAAAGACATTTTAAGATGATTTTAGTAAAAATGGCTGAAAAAAATCATAAACACAATCAATAGTAATATGATTTAATGGTTTATCACTTTTGACCAATAGGTGGCAGTGTTACCAAATTGATGTGGTGTGGTCAGTGTGAGGTCACAATGACACACAAAGTTTGGTGTCAATATGTCAAAGCTTTGCAGACATACAGCCTCAGATGCAGTTTGGCACCATGCCATCAAATTTGTTGACGCGGCAAATGAAAACCATTTCACCTACCGACACAAAATCCATAACATTTTGCTGTAATGGTCTGAAGATGATCTAAGTTCAATTTAGAGAAAATTTCGTTTAAAAATAAGTTTTCAACCTCAATCTAAATGTCGGACAGGAAGTTTGGCCAATAACGGAATAATTTATATTGATGTTCTCGGCATGATCCAAGGAATCTATCAAGACCAGTATCATAACAAAAGGCAAAATAATTTAAAAGCTATTAGCTTTATTTTAAATGTCATTATTAAGAGTTAATAATTTCGTATTAATGGTTTTTAACTTTTAACCAATAGGTGGTGCGGTTACCAAATTGATGTGGTGAGGTCAGTGTGAGGTGACAATGACACACATAAAGATTGGTGCCAGTACATCAAAGCTTTGCAGAGATACAGCCTCAGATGCAATTTTTATCAAAAACCTTCAAAACGAAATCCATAATCTTTCACTGGCATGGTCTAAAGATGATTTGGGTCAAATTTAATGTAAATTGGACCAACGGTATAGGGGAAGTTTGAAAAAGTAGGTTTCCAACGTTAATCAAAATGGCAGACAGTAAGTTCAGCTGATTATGGAATAATTAGTATTTATGGTCTCAACATGATCCAAGGAATCTAACAAGACCAGTCACATGACAAGAGGCAACATTGTTTATAAGCTATTAACATTATTGAAAGTTCATTATTAATAGTTAATAGTTTCATATGAATGGTTTATGACTTTTGACCAATAGGTGGCGCTGTTGTCAAATTGATGTGGTGACAATGGCACATACAAAGTTTGGTGTCAATATGTCATTCAAAAGATGAAAAATATGTCAATAGAGCAAAAAAAAAATCTTGTTTTCCCTTTGAATTAAGATTATTTTTCTTGCACAATTGGTAGATATGTTTCCTTGTTTTAAGCACAAACTGACAAAATTATGATACCTTTTTCAGAAAACAAGATTTAATAAAAAGTTGCTTTGCTTCTCAACTACATTTATCTTGATACAAGAATGTTTAGATATTTGTACTAGAAAACAAGTCAAAAATACTAATTAAGAAATTCTTTTTTTTTTTTTTTGCAGTGGGTCTACCATTTTGATTTTCTTTGAAAACATACTTTTTTGAACTCCTCTTAGGCTGTTGGTCCGATTTTCAACAAATTTGACCCTGATCATCTTCAGACCATGCCGACAAAAAGTTATGGATTTCATGTCAATATAAGAAACGCTTATCGTTTAGTGCATGAATGAATTTGATGGCATGGTGCCAAACTGCATGTGAAGCTGTATTGAGGCTACAAAGCTTGGAAATATTTACACCAAACTCACATTGACCACACCACATTAATTTGTTAACACCACTACCTATTAGTCAAAAGATAATGCAATAAAACAGTTCAGGTATATATTTAAAGAAAGAATCACGAGGATGGATAAAATTTAGTGACAGCCAAAATGCGACTCGCATCTCTCACCACGAGCTGGCACGCAAGTGACTTCAGCAACCACTGATTAACTTCACATAACATTAATAACTTAAAATTACAACCTCATTTCCACAAAACGAGTGTACAAACATGTTTAACAAGAAATATTGCCAGAAATAATCGATCAATCAACTCTATTATTTGAGTGGGTTACATCCTCCTCTGCTCAAAACTCTGATGTTCTCATCAGATACTTAATTAACTGCCTGACCCATTAGGCTAAACAACAAATCACAAATCAAATTACTTGGGGGTCTCTTTTCTCTTTGGGACCTTCTCAACCCAACAAGAGAATCATGTCTCTCTTCATCACTCAACTCATCATGCTGTACTGACACATCAGCATCTTCCTTCACTAAGGATGAAATATCTTGCTGAATTTCGGTCTGGAAAAATCTACACTTGGAAGTGGCCAACTTCAGTTTAAAAGCAGAAATCCATTGGAGAACTTTCATGAGCTGTCCTCATGCTGTTCAAATGTGTCTTAAAAAATTAAGTCATCAAGAAAAGCTATGACTTCCTGCAAATTCAAACCAGCCATGACTTTCTCCATGGTTCTTTTAAACGTTGCAGGAGAATTTGTCAGTCCTTGTGGTAAAGAAATTGACAATTTACAAATGGCGAAGTAAATGCCGTTTTGGGATGGTCACTTTCTTCTACCTCCAACTGGTAGTATCCACTCTTTAAATCTAGGACCGAAAACCACTTAGAGACTGACAACAAAGTAAACGTCTCCTCAATCCTTGGGAGAGGTTATGAGTCTCTTTTTGTCAGTTTATTGAGTTTGCGATAATTGATCATCATTCTCAAATCTCCATTTTTCTTCCTCACCAGTACAACTGGGGAAGCGTAAGGACTGTTAGATTCATCAATTATCTCACTAGTGAGCAAATCTAGCAGATGTTTCCTCAAATCTCCAAAATCAGCTGGTGAGACCTGACGGGTACGCTCTTTGAAAGGAACGTGGTCAATCAGCTCTATCTGATGTGCTACACCTGACAC
Source organism: Sinocyclocheilus anshuiensis (assembly GCF_001515605.1). Lineage (NCBI taxonomy): Eukaryota > Metazoa > Chordata > Actinopteri > Cypriniformes > Cyprinidae > Sinocyclocheilus > Sinocyclocheilus anshuiensis. The sequence goes on along the minus strand of NW_015539894.1, from coordinate 392,784 downwards.
GTCCCACATCAAGATCATGTTTGGCGAACACACTTGACACTTCCCGGCTTATTCTTTCAATGATGTGAGCTTTGAACTATCAGAAATAGGAGAGTCGCCAAAATCCAGAGTCACAGGATCCTCCGTCTCTGCCAAAAGATCAGGGCTGTGGTGGCATGTGAAGTTCCAATATCATCAAAAAGAGGCACAGATTTAATCCAGTCCACCACTGAACACTCAGCGAGCACTCCCATTGGGAAACAATTTGTCCCGCAGCTCCCTCAACCCGAAGTAGGTCTCCCATAGGGGTAATGCCCCTATGTTGTAAATACTGCCTGTAGAAAGCTTCGGCTACACAAGTCACCTGGGATCCAGTATCGATTAAACAGTGACACTCAATTCCATCCAACCAAACTTTAATTTCCCAAGTTTCCCCGATTAGACCATTAGGAATCTGGTTACACTTTTCTATGGAACTTTTCGCAACTACAGCTTCTGTTCATTCCACAACAGAAGCTACTCCAAGTTTAAATGCACGATGGACGCCATCACTTTGGTGGGAGAACTCCTCTGCTCATGCCTCTGCACTAACTTTTGTTGCACCAAGGCTGCATTCACAGATTTAGTGCAGTGAATGAATTGCAAAAAATGAGAGTCCTCACCACAGTGGTAGCAAAACCCACCAATAGACAGTGACTTAGGTTGAGTTTGAAGCACAGGGCATGATGGCTTCCCTTCTTTGCCTCTTTTCTTCTTGGGCCCATTGGCCTGGAATTGCTCATACACCTGTTTATTCACTGAGGCTGGCTTCTGTGCTTTAGCTTTTGCCACCTCAGCTTCAAGCACTTTTATACATCTCGTCAATGCCATACTGTCTTGCACCTCCTCAGGGTTTGCTCCGCACCCCTGGTCGACAGTTACATGGATTCATACATTTCTCTTTAAGCTGCTTTTCATGCTCGTAAGACCTCAGTTTTGAAAGCAAGCTAGAATAGGTAATTTCAGATTGTGACAAGTCTGTTGACAAATATTTAAGACGCAACCGAGTAATCAGAACTTCATCCCAGCACCCTCTAATGAACTGTTTGAGATGTAGTGCCAGAATGTTTGCAACCACTCCCTTCTTTTCAACCACCTCCTGCATCAGAGAATGGAGTCATCTTAAATAATCAAAGGGCTTTCCACCCCGTTCTGGTGCGTCTCTATAAACTGAATGTACAGCTCGTCTCCACCAGTCACACTACCATAGGCATTTTCAAGCTCCAGCGCATACATTTCTGGTGGTGCATTGATACCTACCCCAAGGGCAACATTAAGAGCAGGGGGGAGAAGAGTTTCATGCATCAAGTTCCTTTCCATCGGGATTGAATCATCTTGAATTGCAAATGACACTTTTGATGCTGAATTTGCAGCTAAAGTCTGCCTCACTCGAGGCTTTGCATCACAGTATGTTCTTGTAACAGGGTTTGAAGTGATAGGGCCCTTGTCAACATTATCAGCCTTGTGTGCAAGCTTAGTCACCAGCTGCTGGCTTTTCAATTTTTCAATTTGCGCCAACAGCTGATCAGCCATATCATCCAAGGGTTGAACTGAATCTCTCTGTATTGGTGTGGGAGCACTCAAGTGATGCCGAACATCTTTTATCTGTCTACAATCTAGTGTTACAACGCCCCATACATTTTGGCTGCCAGCATTCAAATATTCTTCTTCGGCAATTAATGGGGTGGTAACCTCCTGAAATTCACAGAGAAGCTCCCCTGAGGATTTGACACCTAACCCCTCTATTTTCTTCACCTCATCAAGATGGTCAAAGAATCTCCTCACTTCTGTGAGAGTAGTGTTTGGATTTACCTTTGTGAGTATTACGGACCTCCCAGGATCAAAATTATGTTGCTTGCACAGATCCATGGTGAAAGGAAAAGAGGAAATAATAATAATAATAATAATAATAATAATAATAATAAAAACAATATAAAAAAAATTATATCGGTAGAAAAAAATTTATTCAAAGCAGTTATAAAAAGTTATAAAATTGATCACAAGTGCAGCCCCACGTTGGGCGTCATATTGTTGTCTCTCTATTCTTTAACCCATTTGACAGATTTATATCAATGAAAAGGAGGAAAAATATCTACTGGGTCTGAGCTCACCAAACACGGATAAAGCTCTATTTATAATGGTATTTGGAGGCTCGGGTTCAGGGTCTTATCAAGTCAAGTCAAGTCAAGTCTGCTTTATTGTCAATTCTTCCACATGTACAGCACATACACACAGAGAATTGAAATTGCGTTACTCTCAGACCCTTGGTGCATACAGATAACACTAACAGTAGAACATAAATACAGATATACAGATTAAATTAGCTGGCTTGTGTGGGTTAGCCGCTAGCCTAGCCCGGATACCTCCGCGCTTACCCCTCTTCTGCTTCCTCTCACGCCGCTTGTGGCGCCTCCGCTGTGGGCGAGATGCAGTAGTGGGGGTCGGTGATGGTGTGGGCCTCCGGAGCAGGCTGAGATCCCGCAGCTCTTCGGCGTGCGCAGAGTTTAACTCTAAAAATGTGGTTCTGCCGACATCGAGCAGAAACTCACGACTGTATGCGCGCTTCGAGACAGATAGACGCGACGAATACGTACAAAAACACTGCGACTCACAAGACAAAAAACACGAAAACACCTTTCTGTCGGGAGAGAGAGAAGCCGCAGCGTGTGAACGCGCCGCCATCTTGAATCATCAGATATTATATAATAAACACATTAAAAAATTGTTTATGACATGTCTGCACTTTTCTGTATCTTTGCACTTTAACTGCATTGCAATATGTTTGCAAAAAAAAATAAAAACATATGTGACCTCAAATATATGGCTGTTAGGAATGTCGGCCAAATTTAGCTGAAACCCCGCGGAGTTGCACGCACACCGCGTTTTCGGATCAACAGGTCATCAGCACGGAAATAATCCTAAAACACATTAGCGGGCATATTATACTAACATCATTACATTCAACTCCTATGCATAAAAGCATATTTACTCACGCTAAATTGTCGAGAGCAGCAATCACACACACGAGCAGTTCTTCCAATGCGCCAATACAGGAGAGCAAACCACACTCACACTCGTTCATCGAGCGTAGAACGAGAACAAACGCCATTTCATTGAAGCCCGCGAGACTTTAAACATCACCTGTCCTATCGCGTCACCTACCCCTTAAAGGCATAGCAAGCTCATTCCGGTTACATATATATATATATATATATAGTCAGTTGAGTACAATGCAGCCCTTTAACAATAAAGCTGGCAATCAACAATTACAACTGAAAAAAAAAATAGTCCAAACAGTGACAAAAGATTTTATATATATATATATATAAGAATACCGAAGTCCTGAATAAAGTAGGAATTTATTTGACTCAGTTCAGTCAATCCTCGCCAGAATGAACAATGAAGACAATTTTCCTTCCTTACAAACAAGCCCTCTGATTGCGCAATCCATCCGTAGTGAAATCCAACGCATCGCTCCCTCGTGGCACGAATATAAAACAACCTCGATGTGAAGAAACAGTCCGACCTCATCGAATACACACTACATCCTCCAATCTCATGAGCTAACGCAATAAAACAGTTCAGGCATATATTTAAAGAAAGAATATATATATATATAAACTTGTTTTACATGCCCAAACCTTCTATGCATTAAGTATGGAATAAAAAATACATACAGTATATGAATGTGAATACAGAAAAAAATATTCTCAAACATCAGAAATATTGACAGAAATAATCAATCAATCAACTCTTTTATTTGAGTGGGTCACAATGTCATCCCTGCAGCAGTCTATACTGACATACTGAACATGTCTGTGCATGATACATATCAACATTAATGTATGTTTGTTTGTTTATAGTGTGGATCATGGGGGAGAGATCATGATAACAGCAGGACTACAAAAGTGTAGGTCTACAAACAATCACACGCACACACACACACTAGGGCTGCTTGATTATGCCAAAAAGGTAACACTTTATAATATATTTTATTAATAAATCATTAACAAACATTATTTAATGCTTAACAGAACATTAGTTGATATATATTGCTATACATAGCTAGAAATATGAGAAAATGTGCTTGTTAATGTTTACTAATGTACTTATTCAAAATTACCTAATGATTAACAGATCATTTAATGTAAATTAAAATGCTTACAAATATCATTAAACTTTCGATTCATATGATCATGCCCTTTAAAAAAAATCTACAAATACTTTTAACGGAAATTATACAATGATGACAAGATTATTTGTTAATGTACTTTTGAATGCTAACAAATGTCATTAAACTTAAGTTCACATATTACCTAATGCTCTTTTTCACATTTACAAATGTTGTGAAAAATGAGCTTAATCAGTCATTTTAAGCTCTTTACTATTCACTGAACTATTCATGTTAACATATTGTTTATTAACTCATAATCACAGTCTGTAAAGAACATATATTTGGTCTTCGTTTGTTGTGTAGACTTCTACTGTTTTCACATCTTAACAAATCATTTATTTATTATTTGTTCATGTTTTTGCAGTAGTCAATCTAAAGTTGAAACTATTTGTAAATGTTTGATAATCATTCAGTACCTTTATGGGTATTGGACTTTTAGCTGCTGTAACAACATTTGTGCAAAGGTTGGTTAGTTAAGTTTATGTAAATGCTTCTTAAAGACGTAACACACATTGTAATTTGGGTGTATATAAACCTAAAAAACTCCTTCAGCTAAGAGCAGTGAGTGATTTTCTCGGTCTTTTGTTGTTTGATTAATATGAAGCACACAGTCAGCAGCAGAAATAGCCTGCTGTCACTTTAAGAGCCACATGGATCCAATTTACTGTTACACACGTTTTTTCATTCTCAACTGTTTACGTTCACTTAAGACATAGCCGACAATTGTTTATGTCAGTAATCACCAAGTGCCGCGCATTTGGACACATTTTGCATGTATTTGACAGTTTAGGCACGCACCTTAAGCTAAAAGAGGAATTTATACATGTCCGTGTTCCTTTCCGTGTCGGAGCGCATGCACAGAAGTCCAGAGGAACAGCGCGAGTTCTCTTTTGCGCTTTTAAAAACATTTAGTCAACAAATAAATAAAGCATGTCCCATTTTGCAAAAGTCACGTTATATGATTTGCACATACAATTGGGCTTATATGGAGGAGCGAAAGCGCACCGCTAGAAAGGGGGTGAAATAGGGCACAATAATTGTATTTTCTCAATTATTGTATTTTCATAATCTTTGGAGATCGAAATCGAAACTGTATTTCGATTAATTGCACAGCTCTAGCACACACACACAAACAAGTCAAGTCAAGTCACCTTTATTTATATAGCGCTTTTAACAATACAGATTGTGTCAAAGCAACTGAACAGCATTAATTAGGAAAATATTGTGTCAATAATGCAAAGTGATAATGGTAAAACACTCAATTTTCAGTTAAAGGCAGTTCATCATTGAATTCAGTGATGTCATAATCCAGCTCAGTTCAGTTTAAATAGTCTCTGTGCAATCAAGTCGACGATATCGCTGGAAATTAAGTGTCCCCAACTAAGCAAGCCAGAGGCGACAGTGGCAAGGAACCAAAAGACAGAATGGAGAAAAAACCTTGGGCAAAATGTTTTTTAAACGGAAACGGTGGTGCGTTGAACACACTGTTCTGATGACGCAAGAGTTGCAACTATGGCAGTTGAGAAGGCTATTCTTTGTGTTCTTTTTGAATAATTTTTGGAGCCTGATGAAATCGGTCTCTTATTATTTTAGTTATTTTGCCTTTAATGTAAATAAACATGTGCAAACAATATACTTGCTCTTGTAAATTAATTTTGATGTTAATTACATTGTGCGAGCTCTCTCTTTAATACCGCGTGGTTTATATACATGTTGCTGCTGATTGGGCTGATATGTTTGTCACACCCACCAAACAAGAGAAAACGCATCTCAAACCCGGTTGCACACCGTTGCACACCGTTTCCAGGAAACATGTCGTTCAAACCGGAAACCGTAGCAAAACGGTGCACACCGGTTTG
>NW_015539894.1:372760-386689 GCF_001515605.1 Sinocyclocheilus anshuiensis | reverse complement strand
TGTTTACATAGCTTTATTTTAATTTTAATTTTAAATACTTTGCATTTTAAAATCAACTTCTAAATGTCTGTTCAGTTGTCCCTATAACGTGACAATTTTAATTTGTGGTGCTTCTAATTAAGTGATAAAAAGCAGTTGCAAATATTGTACATAATAAATATCACGACTACTCATCTTTGCACCAATAAAACGTAAAAACACTGTTTTTCTACCAAATTACTACTTCAAACGAGTTCTACTTGAAGCTTGCCCTCTGAGAAATACTGAAAATATTGTTATAAATTGTAGCAACACCTTCCCCTTTACAACTCATCCAATTGTCTATGAAACCTATGTTATTCTGCGGGCACCACTTGAGTGACATCCAGCCATTGAGTGATGACAGTCTGCTATGTATCTCATCGCCACGATAAGCAGGGAGGGGACCAGAGCATATTACAGTGTCTGACAATGTACAGGACTCCCTGAGCTAGTCGCATCCAAAGCCGTATCTAGAGCCCTCACATTCATACTGTCCTCAATTAAAGTTTGGATGCATGTCTCTAATTCTGAAATCTTCTCTGTCAGCCTAACTATTTCCCTGCATTTATCACATGTGAATTCCTCATCGCTGACAGAGAGAGATAAACTATACATGTGGCAAGCGGTGCAAACAACAATAGCAGGAGAAGAAGCCATTACTCACCGTGATTGATGAATGATTCTTACTTACCACAGTTGTTTGATGAACTTGTGAAAAAATGGAGCGAGAGAGAAAAGAAACGGAGCGAGAGAAAAAAAAAGAAATCAGCAATAGACACGAATGGAAACGCTAATGACAAGCTAACCAGCTAATGAATGCTAACGCGCTGCAGGTGCGCTGCACTCGCGGTTTTAGAATAAAAGCGAATGATCAAATTAATCAGATTAGTTTGATAGATAATATCGGAAATATGGTGGGAATTAAGTTATATTTTATCACTTTAAACAACAGAGTGATTGTAAGATAGAGATTCTACAGAAAAGCAAAGCTACACGGAGCTACAATCACAAAACACTCAGCAGCGCGGTACACAGCAAGAGACACAAACACACATACTCATAGATGCACACTCACATACACACACACAGACACACACACACTCACACACACAGACAAACACACAGACACACACACATACTCATACACTCACACACACGCACACACTCACACAGACACACTTACACATACTCATAGACACACACTCACACACACACACACACTCACTCACACACACACACTAGAACCTATAGGATGTTGCGCATGCGCGACTGAACGAATCACTCCCCGAGACGACTCGTTCTTCCCGAGTCACATTAAAGATTCGTTCAAAATGAATGAATCGTTCAAGAACGACCCAACACTACTTCCTTGTGCAAGGAATGACCATTCTTCGAATTAGAGGTTTAAGTTGAAAGAAGAAATCTTTCTTTGAGATCCTCTGCCTCTCCCTTTCTCCCCCTCAGACACACACACTCTCTCTCTCTCTCTCTCACACACACACACACACGTTTGTTTTTCTGAAAAGTGGGGACTCTCCATAGGCGTAATGGTTTTTATACTGTACAGACCGTATATTCTATTGCCCTACACCAACCCTACCCCTAAACCTACCCCTCACAGGAAACTTTGTGCTATTTCAGATTTTCAATACACTCCATTCTGTGTGATTTATAAGCGTTTTGAAAAGTGGGGACATGGGGTAATGTCCTGAAAAGTCACCTTCTCCTTGTAATACCTATGTCATACCCTTGTCATTATACAAATTTATGTCCTCATCTGTCACAAAAACGCGCACACACACGCACACACTCTCTCACACACACACACACACACACGTACACGCACACACACACGCGCAGAGTCACACTCACACACGCACTCACACACGTACACGCACGCACACACACACACACACAGACATTTGTCTAGTGTCTGTTGTTTTGTTGTTAAAGATGTTTCTCTCTTCTTGTGTTCAGATGCCTGTGATCTCACACTGGATCCAAACACAGCAAATATTCGTCTCGTCCTGTCTGATGAGAACAGGAAGATGACACGTGTGTTAGAGGAACAGCCGTATCCTGATCATCCAGACAGATTTGATGATATTCCTCAGGTTCTGTGTGTAGAGAGTCTGACTGGACGCTGTTACTGGGCGGCTGAATGGATTGGGCATGCTGAAATATCAGTGGCATATAAAGGAATCACCAGGAAAGGATGCATTGATGACTGTTGGTTTGGATTCAGTGACAAATCCTGGAGTCTGTGGTGTTCTGATGAAGGATTTGCTGTCCGTCACAATAATAATTACACTGATTTACCTGCCGACCGTTCTTCCACTAAGAGAGTAGGAGTGTATGTGGATGTGTTGGCTGGCACTCTGTCCTTCTACAGCATCTCTGACACACACACACTCACACACTTATACACATTTAACACCACATTCACTGAACCCCTCTATGCTGGATTTAGGGTTTATTCCTCAGTGTCTCTGTGTCAGATTAAAACACAAACACACACTTGTAAACTCTCTCTCTAATGTCCACATGCACACAAACTCATCAAATCCCACATTTGTATTAATTAATTTTTAATGATTTTCATTGCCTTCTAGAAGTTAGAAATGTAGATTTGACACATACTGTTCTGAATCTTTAAAAAAATACAGAGTTCTGGCATAAAACTCTAGATGGCGCAGTCCAATAGGTCTAGCTCAATCTGACCTGGCGACATCATTGTCACATGGCAGCTGATTGGTTCTCTCCTGTATCGGTAGCCAATGAGCTTACTGCTTAATATTCAAATACCTGGCTTTTGTTTGCTGTAGCAGTTTTGCAACGCACTTCAGAAACCGTCCACCTTCCCCAGCTCCACCTGTATAGATCTGCTACAGGGTGCTTCATGTATGCTATATGGGGGTTATTCATATGTGTTATATGTGCAGCAGCAGTATTTCTTACATGCTCACAGCAGCATGTTGTGGATGTATTGGCAGTAGCAAGTCTCGGTACTTGCTCTGCCGCAGCAGCAGCGTAGCAGATCTATTCCGCCAAGACCAAATACATTTATATTGTCATGTACATTACCATGCCAATCCCTCCGAGAGTTGTCATGACAGAAATACATTTGTGAATAATTTAATCACTGGACAAACTGATGTCGTGAACAACAGACATAATGGCACCAGAAGTCTACACGTCACAATAGGAATCCTTTTTGTCCCACTGTGGTTTAGACAAGAGGGTTTGATAGGAAACTCAACAACAACTAAAGGATCATTGTAATCAGGATTGCCAGAGGTGGAGGACAGGAGAGACTACATCAATGGCCCATTAATCACAGGCACAATGCCCATTGTTCATCTCTGCTCTCTGCGTCTGGAGCCAAGATACAAACAGCCTAGGCCATCAGGGCCACCAGCCAGTTCTGGCCAGCAGCAAGGACAAAGAAAGGCCCCAAGAGAGAGACAATCTATATACACACATTGGCTTTAAACCACCAAAAATGGACAGGAATACTGTAAGGAACATGTCCTATACATCTCCTTATTCATCCAGGGAACTGTGTACACACAGTGGAAACCACACCTGGAATAACAGCCAATGTGATCTCGCCCACTGACACAGATATGTACATCTGGGTGATACCTCAACCAATTCACATTAAGTTTGGACTCTATGAGTTCAGACATTGCCACAAGGACTTTGGAAAAGGTTTGGAAAATAAATAAAGTATTCCCAAGGTCCTAAAGACACTGTTTTATTTAACTGTGTATTTTGGGACAAGGCAACAAGCTCCTCAGGATGGAAATGTGGGACACCTGGAATGCTACGACCCAATCACATCACTACAGTTGGAAAGAAGGGGATTAGTAATAAATATAAGCTAACCAAACCTTTTCCCAAAGGCCTTGGCATTAGGTTGTTGCTATATGAGATTGCTATTTGTGTAGAGACTGTTTATCCAGGGTCAGTGTATACAGATAGATACATTATGCACGTTATCTGTATTCATTGTAAATGCTTATTTACTATTCCATACCAGCATCCAGAGTGACCACAATTGACTTCCCCATAAACTAACAACCCATTCATTGCACATTTACTCGGCATTCATTCAGTTAACACCCATTTGTGTAATAGTTTGTAGCTTCTGTTTGATTATTGATTCAGTCTTCTTAGTAGTTTAGTCATTTTCCTTAGTAGTATATAGCGAGTGTGATATTTTACTCTTATATATATTTTTGTTAATAAATACATTTTTATTGCAACACTGTCATTCTTGTATTGATAATTAGAGGCTCTAGAAGCTTGCCAGAATCTCACTTAACCTTCAGATTAGTCAGATGGTAAACTCCCTCCAATTTTTGTAATTCTAATTCTTTATTGTCAAAGTTAAAAAGGCCTTGGCTGGTGCCCCGAGGAATGGAGGGAGGTGCCATCTGATACCCACACCCACAATAAGTGACGTGTGGGCTCTAGTATTATTTGGTACACTGCAATACCAAAACCCACCACACTGTACTGTATGACATTATTTTCTTTCTTCTGCAGAACACATGTTATGGGTTATAATTTTAAATCCATGACACAGACCTCTTTCAAAGTCCAAGTCAGGCTGTGCACTGTCCATCTCTCAACTGGACACCATGCCCAGATACATGAAAATAAATCCAGAAAGTCCGAAATGGTGTTCAAAGGACGAGGGCCATCTCAGCTCAGTGTAAACAGCTAAATCGAGATGGTAGGTTTAGGTGGGGTGTGTGGTGAGGAGCATAAATATTTTATCATTTTTGATGGAGACAAATATTTGTCTCTTTCTAGAAAATATCTTACTTCTCTCCTCTTCTCCACTAAGTACCAGAGATATTGAATGTATGATCCACATTGTTACAGTTTTAAATTATTATTTTATAATATTTTTTTTATTTAAGGTTTATGTATAAACATGCCAAAACTAACAAGCAAACAAATATTACAACTCTCATATCTTTTAATAATTTTGTCCTTTTACTTGTATACCAAGTTCTGTCATGAAACTCTAGATGGCGCAGGCTGATGGGTCCTTTAATGTAGCTGATGATATTCTTAGCATTAAACGACTTGTCACAAGCTGACTGGTTCATGTTGCATACGCAGTCAATGAGCTTGCTGCTTTACATTTAAATGACTGCTTAGCATTCGCTTGAGCATTGCAGCGCGCTTTCAGAGTTCCTCTGAAACTCAACATCCAGATAAGTGAACAGTCTTTTCTTCTCATTTCAGTGCATTGTTGTGTTCATCAGCTTTAAACTTCGAAACTTCGAGAGAGGAGTAATTACTATTGTATAACAGCAGCAGCAGCAAGCGTTTATCTAGTTATGTGAGAATACAATGTCAAAGCGTCACGGATTTTAGAACAGTAAAGTGAATCGGGGAGTACCTATTGCTCATAACCTCCAATGCTTTCAATATTTTCTATGGGCATTCATATATACATTGTGTGCGAACGGGCTGATTTCAGATGGGATTTAAGTGGGATCGGTTTGCAGTTGGTGTTTCACAGCTTTATTCCATCCTAACTCAAGGTGAACCCATATAACTGTCTTCCACAAACGTCCTACTGTCAACAGCCTTACTTTGAGCAACAGAAAATAATTTACCCGCATATACGTGAGCTCGTGGTGCACATGTGATGCAGACAGTTCAGAAGTGAGTGCTCACTCTTAAAGGGGCCACATCTTTTTCACTCGTTACATTTAGTTCAGTGATAGTGAAGAGTTTATTATGAAAAGTTAGTCATAGTTAAAGATAATTCATTACAAATTAGTTTAATATATAAAGAGTGTAAAAAAAGTATGAGGATATGACAATGATATCTATTGAATGACAAAATTAAACTATTTGCTCAGGACACCTGGGCCTGAGTCAGGTGGTTGCTGGGAAGGGCTTTTAATATTAATCAATGCCCGTATTTATGAAGCCTCTGAGAATTACTCTCAAGAACGCTGCTAAGAATTGACTTAAGTGTAAAAAAATTCTTGGCTCAAAGCTGCGCATAAAAGTTAGTTATCACGCATCTCAGTTGTAATTTAAGCGAAGTGTAGGACTAAATCTTAAGTGTCAGTCTTAGAGATGATTCACAACACTTTGCTGTGCCACAAACGGGATTTTGGATGACGAAATATGCATGGACCAATCACTGAATAGATTTCCTTATTTTAAGAATATTCTCAGATAAATTCACATTGAATGGTTACATTCAAAACTGCATAAACACATTTCATTACACCAAATACACAAAATAATGTTCTTTTTAGCAACATCATACGACCCCTTTAATAGGAGTTTACAGTCAACACACATTTGACAATAAAGAATTTTCAAGAGAATACATTATGGTAAAGAAACTAATCGCCATCACAACTTTCAATTTAGGGTTGTGCTGGTAGACGATAGTATCGTGTATCGACGATAGCCAGAGATATCGCCTGTTGATGATTTTTTTTGACGACAGCAAGACGATTATTATTATTATCCGTCAAAAATATAGGCGTCTTAGGCATCTATCTTTAGTGATGCAGCGTGAAGAGCCGCTTTAGAAATTTGCCGCGACGTGGCTGGTGAGTAGCCATAATCAGCTCCTGTGGCCGTGTCGGAGCCGTAACGTGCCGCAGACATGTGCAGTGTAAATAAGGGGTAAGAGTTTTTTTCATAGGCGGAGGATGAACCAACTCCAGGGTAAGGCTATAAGCAGCCAAATGTATTAAACATCATAAACCCGTCTTTTTAGGCAATTTTTTTCTTTTTAGGCAACAACCAGACATGGGTGTCATGTAGGCTAATATAATATGTTTAATGGGACTGAATTTGTATTTAACGTAATTACAATTTAATAAAAACATTCGAAATTGATAATTAGGCTATATAACGTTTCCTTTCCACGGTTATTCGAACAGCGAATAAATTATATATAGAAAGTGACATTATCACTAACTTTGATCTATCGCGAGTTTAAGCGCTCTCAACAAAAAAAACTATCATTATAATCTCTGAAGCTGTATACACTGTGAAATGAATCTTTTACATTGTACGTACATCTGCGCTTTGTTGTTTTTGATGAGAGAATTCGCGGAATTCAGTCAGAGAACACGCACGCACGAATGAGTTTCAGCGATGACTCATCTGAATGCCTCTGATTAGCCATTGCATTCCTAAGCTCAACAGAATTGTGTGTGATTGGTTAAAATGCGCAACACTGTAAAAACATCTAAAATGAAATACGGTGCAACATGAGCAGATCTTAATTTGATGCCACAATCAACACTGTCTGTTCATTTTCACTTTGTTAGCAACAGACGTAATAGATTGAATTTGTTTGTGCAGAGGCATTTTTGTCCAATGTAGTGGCATTTTTGCCCCAAGTCCCCGTGGCCAGGGGAAGGCTAAGCCTTACACAAACCTCTGCCTATGGATTTATTCATGATACAGTGTAGGTAGCTTCACTGATGATAACGGTAGTGTTTTTAAAGAGCATATAATACTTGCACTAGACTGAAGTCAGTTATGATGTTCTTTGTTAATGTAAATATTATTTGCTCGTTTTCTGTTTGAAAAACTGAGGAAATGTAACTGTTTGATTAACTGCTCATCGTCAAACATTTCAAGAACATTCTTCCTCTCCTGAAAGGTTCGCGCACGTCTCTGTCTCCTCAGCGCCATCACAAGCCCCTACTGGCAACTCCTAACCACTTGAGGGACCTCTCGAGCGGTCTTAAATAACTGCGAGAGTAAGAGTGATGCTTAGCTTTAAGAAATTTGATAACTTACTTTTATACTTAAGTTTGAAAGGAGTAAATTTAAAAGGCTAAAATGGCACTTCGAGAAGCTTGATAAATACGGGCCCTGGTCAACTGATCAGGTACACACGGATATAGTCCACTAGCATTAAGCCATTCGGCAAAGCAGGCCCAGGCTCACAGCAGTACATATGTCTTGGCAATAGATCTGCTTTTTTGGGGGTTTATCATTTCATCTCTCTCCTGACTTATGGGGATGCTTTCAAGCACATTATTGTATAAAATTATTGTATAACATTATTGTATATCTTTGTTGGGGGGTTATTTTATATGCTATTTGTGCAGCAGGAGTATGTCTTAAATACTCACAGCACCATATTGGCTTATGTATTGGCAGTAGCAAGTTCCTGTACTTGCTTGCAGCAGCAGCAGCAATAATCTACAAATACAGCAATAACCAACAGCAGCAGCAATTTAGCAGCAGCATCAGCGTAGCAGATCTATTCCGCCAAGACCAAAAACATTAACATTGTCATATCCACTACCATGCTAAAATCTTCAGAGAGCTCTCATGATAGAAATGTATTTAACAACATTAACTTACAGTAGTGAAAGACAAGTTCCCTTTTTGATCACTCATGTAGAATGCATGTTTTCATGTGTGGCTGGATGTTGGACCTCATTGTTTAGATTCACCAAAACTGATTCACTTAAATCAAAAGCTGACTATGAGGCGCCAGGTAGGATTTAAATCAAACTTTGCTTATCAATACATACATAAAACACTTGCATATACAGCTATAAATTACTCACATATACATGTCTATTATTGGATGTTCAAAAAATATATATGAAATACATGTGTACACTAATATGAAATTCATAACAATACATCTTATGTTAGTAATGAATGCATAAACACTTGTGAATAACTAACATATACTTATAAACTTAACGCATGCATACACCTATAGACACTCACTTATACATATAAACTCAATCCATGCATATACACCTACAACAACACACACACATACATATAACCTCGCTGCATGGAGGCACACATATACATACTCGCATATACATATAAACTTGATCCATGTAAATACACCTATAAACACTCGCACATAAATATAAACTGAATGCGCACATACACATCCATAAAACACTCGCGCATACATACAAAATAAAATTCACAAACGTATTCAATTCTGATAGAAAGACGCATGCTTTAGTTGTGTATATACATACATGCAAGTGATTTCATATGTGGATGTGCATGAACTTTTCAGTGCAAACGGAAGGCATCTCAGTGTAAAAGGAAGCCGTTTGAGTGTAAACGGAAGTAACCTGCCTATTTGCCTCGTTTGCAATGATAGACAGGGATCATGCTACAACTGAAGCAATTAGCCTTTTGTGAAATGTTCTTGCTTCACCCACTATTATAAGATCAATTGCTAATTCAGTTGAATCTAATGTACTTTTTCCGCATATTTAAACCTTCTCCTGGGCATAATAAACGAATTTCAGATGTATTTCTCATATTTTTAAATTTGCTTTTGTCACACTCCGAAAAACCACAACGAAAAATTAAGCTTTTTGATTGGCAATGGAAGCAATATTTTTTTGAAAGAGGGGGGCTGAGTTGAGGTGTTCTACAACATCCAATTCCTTCCAATTGGATGTTGTAAAGAACGAGGATCTGTGTCATGGCCCCAGCCCAGCCCCACAAAGGCCCAGAGCTCAGGGAGGGAGGCAAGGGTTAGGTTAGGGGTTATAAAGTCCAAGATCTAGACCCCGTTAGGAGTCCAGGCCTGGTTATGCACTGGCCATCCCTCAACTGACCACTTGGGGCCCAGTCAAAGCCAGGCCAGGGCCAGAAACACAGATCACCCCATTACATCCTGTACGAAACAGTTAGATGTGTATGATGTGGCCTAATTTTGACATGATAATATAACGAGAATTGAGATCTAATCAGGGCCATGACAACCAGACATAGAAGCAAAGGTTTGAGTGAACATGAAAATGAAAGTGAAGGTTCAAAAATACAACTCCATATTTACAAAATAAGCAGAGTAAACTGATTTACTTGTACCACCAGGGTTCACTTCGTTAGGTGTATACTTAGTTATGACCCTTGATCTTTGTGTTAAATTGACAAATTTGGCTGGTTAAATTGAGTCCAGCCAAATTTGTAGTTATAATGTTTATGGTTAAGTTTGGTGCAGTTGTGGCCCTTCATTAGAAGTCAGTCAAGTGTTAAGCATTCACTGGGTAGGAGCGGTCCCCCCAGGGGAATTAACTTGTGTCAATCAACCTTGACATGATAATATAATGAGTCAATTAAACAATGTATAGAAGACTCACACCATACAGAAAGAGGAAGTAGAGCAGAAAGAAAAGGAGGAGTGAGAGGAGGCAACCTGAGCATGACTTATCAAAATTATGTTTCATTCAGTCCTCTAGAGTACATGACGTTCAATCGTCTAATCTATAATCTTTCAGTTCTAAGGCGGTCCTGAAGAGACTACAATGGATTGGAGTCCCGTGACCCTGAGAGCATCCTGACCATGGGTCAAAAAATGCTGAACGAGATGTCTGTGCGTTTTTCAAATGTATGTAATTTCACGAGTTCACACTTACATGTAATTAAATAAAGGTTATGCATATTTGGCGTGCTGTCCAGGGAGAGGGCTCCGAGCTCGACAAGACTGCCGAGCCCGGGGCACCCACCCCCTGTCCGGGGAGAGGGGTCCGAGCTCGGTGTCCAGCCCAGCCCAAAAAGCGCTCCCCCAAAAGCAATTAAAACAGGACAGCAGCCAGATATGTGCATTTACGACCCCCCAAAAATCAAGGCTTAATGTTAGAGGGGTGCTGGACGTCCTTTGTTATACGTTTATTGCGGCAGTATCTAGGAAGATAATTTGGCTTCTGTGGAAGCGTTCAGTGCTGAAAGAGAGAGCTAAAGGCTCCTGCGGGAGACGCGACTATCGTGGCAGTAGAGAAAGATAGAAAAGGCTCCTGTGGGAGAGGTCACTGCTGCGGCAGTGGGGAAACACAGAAAAGGCTCCTGCGGGAGCAGACACTGCTGTGGCAGTGGGGAAATACAGATAAGGCTTCTGCTGCGGCAGTACAGAAATACAGATGCGCCATTAGCGGAGTCATGCTCACGCTTGGGATGGATCCGGGAGCGGAAGAAAGAGGGGGAAAGAAAGAGGGAATGGCGGGCATCGGGGCCTGCGCCATTAGCGGAGGCATGCTCGCACTGCTAGTGGAGGTAGCCTCACGCTAGCGTCTGCTACAGGAGCTGGAGGCCACTGAAAGGAAAAAAGAAGGGGGTTAGAAGTCACGGGACGGAAATACTGAGATGTGAGGGCCTGTGTTGCAAGCGGAAGCAGCTTTGCGCTTGCTTTGGCTGCTATAGCTGTAGGACACGACATGTAGGGTTAGTCTTGTCCACATTAATACGTTTCCGTTGAAAACGCATCTTTTCCTCTCGTTTTGGCCTTCCATCCACACTAAAACAAGGAGTCCAGGAAACAGAGCTTTTAAAACGCTTTCCAGAGCGGATACATTTGAAAATGCTGTTTTCACGTTGTAGTATGGACTGTGGAAACGGAGGCTTTTGAAAACGATGACGCATGTGTAGTCATGTGACACATTGTACCAGTGTTGCCAGATTGGAAATGTCCAAGTATCGTACCAAAAGCTCAAAATTATTGTATTTGGAAGAAAATTATACAGCTATTTATCTAAACCAACAACTTTTTGACACGACCTGCAAATTACCACAATAGATAACTAGGCGTACCGTGTTTACATTGGACGCGAGCAGTGCGACGAAATACTATAGAAACCATTATAATCAGTGACTGTTTGCACTGGATGCGACACGACACATCCCCGACAGTAAACTGATGCCTCGTTCTATTTATGACGTATTAAAATGATTTTTAACACTCACTTTGTCACATCCAGTGTAGACAGACTTCAGCTGTTAACTCCACATCTGAGCCGCTGTCATCGGAAGCCTGTGTGTTGCCAGATGTTGAGGGGGTTCTTGCCATCATGGACCGCAACATAGTGCACGTTGGCTTTAAAGCAGGGCACCCTCATGCATTTTTAACACACTCTGAGTTGTGCATGAGCTCATTTAGAGTGTCTGTAATGAGCCGATTTCGTGTATGACTATAGAAGCCCTATGACTACGACTACCATCATTTGAATTTTTCAAAATTTGAAATTATGAAATTATCGTACATTATGGGATTTATTTATTTTTTTTCCATTATTGATCATACATCGTACAGAGGTCAAAATGATTAGCGATGTGACGTTCGATGCTTCATTTTCGCACACAACCACGTGACTGCTTCATATTCTGAATCAAATAACGCGAACCACTTGCGCAGTTTCAGGTGTCACTCACTTTGAAAAGAATAAATCATAATACAAATAAATATTTGCATGTGTAGTTTTGTGCATGTTAATTTTGTATTAATTCCTGGTTCAGACACTTTAACTGACCATTCTATGATAATCTTCGGTTATTTTGATCATAGCCTATACCTACAGTCTTGCCTATTTTCCGCTAATTTATTCACAGACTCATGTATTCATATTGTGTAATACAATGACTGACATGAAGACTTATTTATATAGACTTCATATTTTCTTTGCTTTATACAGGTTTTCATAGCATAAACTAATTTATTATCTGAAACCGTCCAAAAATGGCTGGGTCGTCTGGGACGCAAAGGCAGCTTTTTCCACCTTTTGACCACAAGATGTCGTTAGTGTGCACCGTCTTGAAAAGCTTTGCGTAATGAACCTTTTTTACGATACAGTTGAGGGGAAAGCCTCGGTTCTTTGCAAAGCTTAATTTTTCCATCACTAAAAATTATCGTACAGATACGATAATTATCGTACGTCTGGCATCATTGCATTGTACCAATAGACATGTTTATTATTACTTTAATTAGTAAGGCTAATTTTGCAGTTATGTGCTATTCACTTTCACACTGTTGCTAAAGATATTTACTTTGCACGCTCTTCATATTACAGACCTAAAAAGACGACAGAAAATTTACTCACTTGATTACTGTCCTGCGGCAAAACACGAGGGCAGTTGCCTTTTAGATCAATTCTGGGTGAGCACACCATGGGCGTGTCAGTAAATGGTGACATATTTCCGTAAATGAATTGATCCTGCCAGAAGAATTGTGTGAAATTTATTATGTCTGTTCCGTCTGTATCATCTCAGTGAGGTTTTATACATGCACACTAAAGCCTGTGTTATACTTTCCGCGCGTACAATCCGGACGCGTACGCGATGACTACTTGCAATTATACTACCGAAACTGTCCGCTCTGCGGACGTGTTCCATACATGCGTAGTAGATCGGCTTGAACAATAAACAAACATGTGAACAAAGAATTGCCCAGAGTTACTGCACATCTGGCTGTCTTTATATTGTTTGGTAACACTTTATTTCGATAGTCCACTTTAGACATTCTATGAACAGTAAGTAACTTTGCAACTACATGTCAACTAGCAGTTAGTAGAGTATTAGTAGACTGTCTGCTTAATATCTTCTAACACTTTCTTTGTCAACTTATTATACTAACCCTAAACCTACCCTAACAGTCTACTCTGAGAGTTAGTAGACATGTAGCTGCAAATTAATGAGAATTAGTTGACATGTAGTTGACATGTAGTTACAAAGTTACTTATAGTTAATAGAATGTCTAAAGTGGACTATCGAAATAAAGTGTAACCTATTGTTTTATCGACGGATTGTACAGGTTCGAGTAGCAACGGGCTTCTTCACACAGCCTGCGCATGCGCAGTAGCCTACTCACAAAAAATGGGAGGCACGCGGATGTCCGCTCAGAGCCTCTGCGCACACTCCCCGATGATGATTTTTACGTCATGCGCACGCGGAAAGTTTAACACAGACTTAAGGAGAATGTAACGCTTTCAGACATTTCAGTGTGGATGATAAACTCTGGGAAAAAAAACGTTTGCTTCGTGGTTACAAAATGGTATCAACATCCGTTTATGCCATAACGTCGTTTAACAAACTTTAGCCGCGAAAACCTGCCTTTAGCGACTTCACCTGAAAATTAAT
>NW_015539894.1:352440-372268 GCF_001515605.1 Sinocyclocheilus anshuiensis | reverse complement strand
TCGTTTAACAAACTTTAGCCACGAAAACCTGCCTTTAGCGACTTCACCTGAAAATTAATGAATTTGCAACACGGCCTGCGCCGTTCGCGGAGGAAGCCTTGAGCTAGTGTCTGCTAAGAGAGCTGGAGGCCCGGCTGCGTACGGCGCTGCCGGAAGAGCCGCGGTGAAAGGCTGAGCCGCAGCGGGAAGCGAGTGAGGCTTTGCTGCGGTGAGATCTGGGGCGCGGCTCAGGCTCATTGAAGGCCTGCTGCTGCTGCGACCCAGCGCTCGAGGAGAGCCGGGTCTTGTGCGGGACGATGGTAGTGTCGAGCGAGGCGAGCTCGGGGCTTTGCACGGTCTATTGGCCAGAGCGTGTGGCTTGTCGAGAAGAGCAGCGGCCGCGATGAAGCCTGGTGCTCGGCAGCCGTGTCTGGCGGAGAAGGAGTGGTCATGGGGCCGGCAAATTGCAGCGGAGGATCTGAAAAATCCCCAGTATAGGTCTTTTCATTGGACGGGAAATTGGGTCTGTGGTAAAAAGGCAAAAGGAGCGAACCGAATGCTGAAAGTCAAGAGATAACGAAGGTAGGACATACTTGGTTATTTATAGGAGTTTTCTCTTGCGCTGATTGGATAAATGGTGTAATCACTAATGATGAACTGGCCATGTTAATTATCTGTGCGTGCTCCTCCCGAAATTTGTTTATAAAACATCACATATTGTGAGTGTGTTGATTTACATGAACTCGCAGCTGGTGTTTGGTTTGGCCCACGTATTGTCTGCGACATTTTGTACAAAAAATTAGGTGTGGGGGGACAATTATACAATTGCACGTGTGGGGGGGACAGAGGCTATTGTAACTCAAAAATTTGTTTGGTAGTCCTATTTGTAGCCCATCACATTGAACCATAGAATTTGCATGAACCCGTTTTGCCTTTAGATAGGGGGCACTAAGTCTGCTTTGTACTAATGTCTGACAAATTCCAATTTCTACGGCAAGCTGCAATCGGCTTGTGTTTTTGTAAATACTGCGAGGGGATGAGGAACTTGAAAAAATTCTCCTTCAGCACACAATACAATTGGATACTTTGATGTGAAAAATTAGTTAAAGGGATGATTTTGTCCCTGGGTTGTGAGCTAGAGGCCGGGTGACCTGTAGGGTCTAAGAAAGACTTCAGGATCTTCCTCAAAAAGGATCTGGAACACCCACGCTGTGAAAAAGAGTTCTCATGGCAGCAAACAATTGAGATTGTTATGAACAGATTCTATGGAACCTTATAATAATCTCCCTGAAAGTGTGTTTAGGGTAAAGACAATGGCTATTAGTTTCCTTAAAGAACACCCTGAAGTCAAGCTTACCCCTGCAGAGGGTCGATAACCTACAGTATTTGATTTTGATCAAAGCCTGGTGTTGGTTGAGGTGTGTTGTGAAGGTAGTGAAATCATTCCTAGAGTAGACCCAGACCCCGTATGTCGTTTAGAAAGCGATAATACGCGAAAGGCTTCAAAGGGAAAGAAGGAAATATAACAATATTCACATGTAAAGTCATTTTTTGCAAGATTAATCTCCAGTAATTTCAAAGTGTATTTGTCGGGTCTTTTAGCATTAGGAAATTAGGAAAGGCTGTCAAAGTCGATTGTAAATAAGAAGGCCTCAGGAGGAATCTTAAAGACGGCTCACTTTCTCAATAAAATCATAGGTGTCTCTAATGTAGCTCAGGTGCTTTTGTGAAATGGGATTAAGAAATGTTCGATATGTTCTGCTATGTAATACGTTTCTCTACTGCAGTCGGACACGATGGGCTCCCCCCGAGGAATCTGAAAAATGCAGGCTCCAATCCTTCGGATCTTTGTGGATTTTAGGCAGTAGATAAAATCTCCTAGAGTTTCTGTCCCTAGGAGATATTTTTTCGGTCTACCATTAATAATGCCATTCTCACACATCTCATCTAAAATTTGTTTAACTTCAACCATCATTTGGGGGTACATGGGTTCCTCTAAGGGACGATAATTTTGAGTTACTTATTAATGAAGTCTCTGTTTCTTTTGAGTTCATTTATTGATTTATTTTCACCCACTGATAAGTTTGGCCCCAGTTCAAGTGGTGGTAAGCGTAATAATCAGAGTTATTTGGTTGGGTAGGCCGGACAGGGCTGGTGTCCAATCCGAACCGTGGGTGAAAGGGCACTCTCTTTTTGCAGTTTTTTACCTTCAAAATATGTTTCTAACTTTAGTCTACGGTGATATGATTGTAAATTCTTCAATAATAATTTTGTCTGTGTTTTAAACCCGTGGGGAGCTGGAATGAACGAGAGACCTTTCAAAAGAACAGAATTAAGTTTAACTGTCGGGCCCAATGCTCTAACATCGCCACACAAAATTGACCACAGGTATAAAGAGTTCCGTCTCTGGTGAACGAGACTTTGCTGCGCTCTGGACCCTCTGAATCTCCTTTATCACGAATTTCGCCCCCAGAAAGCTGTCAATTTGCAGATCCGGTATGTTAAAGGTGGCAGTTCTGGCCAGATTGGAATCGCCAATGATTAAAAACGTCTTTTTGATTGTAAGACTCCAATCAAAAAGCTTTTTGCACGTATTGATGTGGCGGTTCGGTCTGCCCGTGGACCTGGGAGTTTGCTGTGTGCCTTGTTCGGTTTGGGGCCTCGCCGCCACGGCTGTGGAAGGTTCTGCTGGCGGCATCGGGTCCCCCAAAGAGAGTTGCGTGTTGTTGGAATCCCTCCCAAGGGCCACCTGCTCTGTGTGGGTTTTGGGGCAAATAAAAAAGGCTCATGTTCTTTTAGAAAGCGTGAGAGGGGAGAAAAGGGGTCTATTTGAGTCTCCAGAGTGGTCTGAAAAGAGTAGAATGCCGGACATCGGCGAGGATTCCGGTCTATCGGGGGGAAGCTGTGCGCAGGGCATAGGAATAATGAGAGAGCCCTTTAGCCCTCTGCTAAATTACTAAATGTAAATGTAATGTAAACTACATTTTTCAAGCCTTTTGGCTTCCTTTCCAGATTGCAGTGATGTCATATGAACATATTTAATATGACATATTTAATCTGTCTTCAGGTTTCCACAGTTAAGTGTTCACTTTAACTTTTTCCCCACCAGCATTTAAAAAAAAGTTGCGTGTCACCGCCAACGTTTTTGATAATTTTCAGAAAAGTTTCATGGCCTCCAGAATATTTAGTTGTATGAATAAATGAACATGCAATATGTCAAAAGAAAGAACAATATTATTATTAGACTTCAAATCCTCATTGTTTCTCCGAACGAGAAATGAACCGAATAATCACAGGCTTGGCTTGCTGGTTATCACTGTTCAGTTCATGCTTGTGTTGAATAATGGAACGACGGCACAACACACCTCCACGACTCTGGTCTGGATATTGTCTTTACTGTTCTCTGGCAGCCCATAAAGCCACAAGTTCCACTTTCTTCCATAACTCTCTGCATCGGACAACCTCTCTTCTGAATTTGCAATCTTTTGTTCTAAAACCTAGTATTTTTGTCTGAGATCGTCTATTTCAATGCAAAACCCTCCAAATTAGTTGTATATGTAGTCCACGCTCTCCCTCAGATTCTCCACGAGAACTGCATTCTCCCACACCTTGGATTTGATTCTGTCAGACCCTCAGAGAAAACTCCTTTGTCTTGTTTTCTGGACTACTTGTTCCATCTTACTTACTCGTCTCTTCATTTGCATCTATCCCGTACGAGTACGTTTCATTTTGTGTTCGCTTTTCTTCTTTCCTTGCCATGACTGCAATAATTGTCTTTAGATAAGTCAACACAACATTTGAGATACAAAAACACGGCATAAGTAACATGTTGATTAAAAAGTTCATCATCGAAACGTTGTTTAGAAGGGTAGAAACGGGGAAATTCAACCAAGTCCAGGACTGAACTGGGGCTAAAATTCAGCCCTGGACAAATCCAGTCCATCCAGCCCATGAGTTCACCCATGAGTGTTTTACTGGGGTTAGGGCCTTAAATTGGAATAAATCAATTAATAAATTAAATCATAGTCCTTAGCCATCTTCAAGAAACGACTAAAAACACATCTGTTCCATCTTTATTTGACCCTCTAACTCTAGCACTTTCTATTCTATTTTAATTCTACTTTATCTTCTTTTTTTATTAAAAAAAAAACAACATAAACAAAAAACACTAGCTTTCTATTTATTCTATTCTATCTACTTGTGTTTCTTTGTGTGTGTGTGTGTGTGTGTATATATGTGTGTGTGTATAATATATATATATACCTTGGTACGTGTACTGTGTTAGTGTAACGAATCATCCACTGAAGGCGAGCGTAGTGAAGAACCCAAGTGCAGTTTATTTACAGGTGATCCAAAATCCAAACATAATCCAAACAAGATACACAGACTTGACTTGACGAGGCATGAACAGACTAGACTCACCGACAGCGGGTTACAACATCAATTCACGACCAGACACAATGGGAACATGATGGCTACTTATAGCAAACAAGGAGGGTCACATGACATGAACAAACCAATGGGAAACTAGACACATGACTAAGACAACCAATCAGAACATGACACAATGAACAGAGGAACCAATGGCATGAATACATGAGGGCAAGGGAAGCATGACACAAACAGGGACCATGATTAAACTCCAAAATAAAAGACATGAAAACATGAACAAGAAACACACCCAAAACACCACATTACATATCCCCCCCTCTAAGGGCGGCTCCAGACGCCCAAACAAAACCCAAAAAGTCCAGAAGGGTGGTAGAGCAAAGGAGGAACAGGGGGAGGGATGGAGGGCCAGGCCCGTGAAGAGGAACAGGCAGAGCGGGGAGGCATGGCGGAGCAGGCAGATCGGGCAGCCATGGCGGGGCAGGCAGGGGGACTCAGGCGTGGCGGCCATCTTGGCCGGGGACTCAGGCGTGGCGGCCATCTTGGCCGGGGACTCAGGCTTAACATGAGCAGTCTCTGAAATGGCGGCCATGTCATGACGAAACTCTGGAAGATCAGCTGAGACATGATGAGACTCTAGAAGGGCGGCCATTTTGTGAAGAGACTCTTGTGTGGCAGCCATCTTGCGATGAAGCTCTTCAATGGCGGCCATATTGTGAAGAATCTCCTGAGTAACCAGCATGATGTGAGCAGGTTCTGGCTTGGCAGACGTGACGTGAGCAGGCCCTGGCGTAGCAGACATGACGTTAGCGGACTCTGCTGCTTTTATTGTCCTCATTTGTAAGTCGCTTTGGATAAAAGCATTTCTGTAGCACTTTACTTAATGCCTTTATGCCTAGTGCATTATAAAGGGTTATTAAAGGGTATAATGCATTATAAATATTCATAATGTGTGTTGTAATACATTATATCTTGTCATAAAGTATTATAACTGAATTTTAAATGCATAGTGTAACAATGAATTGAGAAGTGTTATAATGTACGTATTAACTGTGGTTACAATTATTCATGAGACATTACAATGCATTACAAAACAATTTATGCATTAAAACTACTTTTATAATGCAACATACATAAAGGGTTTAAGTAAAGTGTTACCAATATTTCTAATATGTATATATACTAAATTTACTATGGTTATTTCATAAATGGTATAAATATAACTTTATATACGCTGAGGATGTATTTATGTAATGAAACAATATTGCCTTGCACATAAAAACCTGACTTTTTACTTAAATAGGCCTACCAGATATGGGTGTTATGCCATAAAATGTTTTTAACACGACTGACTTTGTATTTAATGTGAATTGAATAACAATATTGTAAGTTAGGCTATATTAGGCCATAACATTTTCGTTTTACAGAGAGCAAAGAACATTTAAATTATCACAGTGACCATCTGATCTGGATACAGACTGGATCTGGTGGCTACGGTGACCTCAGAATAAGAAATAAACAGACTAATATTAGCGTAGATGCCATTCTTCTAACGATGTAGCAAGTACATCGGGTGTTATGAGAAGTGTTCCCGGTTCCGGTTGACCTAATTAATGCAGCCTAAAAATCCTTTAACAGATTTGAATTATAGAGATGTGTTAGTGTGTTATGTGTAAGCCAGGTTAAAGAGATGGGTCTTTAATCTAGATTTAAACTGACAGAGTGTGTCTGCCTGCCGAACAATGTTAGGTAGGCTATTCCAGAGTTTGGGCGCTAAAAAGGAGAAGGACAACATATATGACAACACCGCTCGCGATATAGGAACATACATTTCTGCATGGGTGTGGATGTGTGTGTTGACATCTGACTGCCATTCTTCACATTCATATTTCTCTGCCTAAAAACTGTTTATTGTTCTGCAGGAGTGACAGAAATTTCAGAGCTGCTGTTCAACATGAGAGTTCAGAAGAAGAAAAAGACAGATGTACAAATACTGAGGTGAGTGATTCATCTTTATTTGTTTTCTTGTATGAGTGTCGTCTTATGATGTCATTGATCACTTTGTGCTTCTGAGACTTTAATGCTGTGCTGAAGCATGTCGATGATTTTATTTAAACCTTTTCATGTCGTGGTGAAACAGATGATCAAGTGTGTCTTTGTAAATGAATCGCAGAAAGCTGCTCATTCTGAAATTGTCACGTGGTATGAAATTTCTGTTTCTCAGTTTATTAGTGATTCTGTGATTCTCAAACAGTATTTCTTATTGTGCACTCTTCACTCTATGAGGTAGAACTTCTCTCAACAACTTAATGCATCTGCGGACAGTTTTGATCTAATACTTTGTCTATATGGTAAAATCTATAAATCTATAATCTATTAAAGAGTCCATAAATACATATAATATATTTACTTTTGAATGCAGATCTGTGAACTGTGAGATTGGAAAACTAAGGCTGAATAGCTTTATATCATAATAATTATTTATAATGAGATCATACAAAATCTGTGCTTCATGCATGTGTTGAAAACTTCTGAAGCTTAGAGATTTTTATCTGAAGTGAAGTAGCCCTGAAATGTGACATTAAGCTGTAAACAAAATTTCAACAAAAACCGGTTTTAATCTGTTTTCCTGAAATCGTCCTGGTTTAACTGGTTCTGAAGACGAACATTTTTCTGCAGTGGTTTCAAAACCATTCAATTATTAATTACTACAGGAAACCATTTATCTTTCCCCACAGTAGTATAGTATATATTTATTTAATGCCATGTCAGCATCAAAGGCTATTTTCATGGCAAAACCAATTTAAAAAAAATACAAGTATAACAAATACAATAAAAACCAGCAAGTTATATCACACAAGATTTTTTACATTAACGTGATAAAAATTCAAAAACTTTCCCTGGCAAAATTTGACTAAATAACTCTTTAAGTGAGTTCACTTCATAAAAGAGTTTTCTCTGTACATTAAAAGCTGGACAGTCCAATAAAATATGTTTAACAGAAAGGGGAACATTGCAAAACATACATTGAGTAGGGTCATCTTTCCCCACAAATAGAGTAAATGAAAATATCAGAAACAGTAAGAGTATCATGGATCATTTCTACTCATTCGTAACATGTTTGATAATGTTGAGTTGCTGTTCTTCACAATGAAAGACTGTAGGACAGTTAAAAGCTGTTAAACTACAGTACATCAGTGAGTGTCCACTGCAGTACAGCTACATGTGAGTGAAGTGCACTAGAGTACAGCTGCAGGTCGTTATTACGCACACACACAAGAAAGAAAATGCCTCCTTTTGGCTCAGACTCCAGCTTCACAAACTGACATAGACTCCTACAAACTCTTCATCCTCATGGTTATGCAGAGTGCAGTTAAAGCATCAGCACAGCTGTCTAACTAACAATGGCATACACTGCAAGTAACTTTAATGCAGCTGCAGATCACATAAGACACAGTTGTGGTTACTCATTTGTCCACTAGAGGTCCTCCTGTCAATGAGGACAGCACAGCTTTCAAAGTATACTCGCGCGCAAATGAATGCACCTAGACTCTGTCTGTGTCTGTGGATACTTCTGATGACAAAAACTGCATCACGGATGGTTGAAGTATTCTTTGGGCTTAACGTCATCTTTCAGCAACATGAGATGATGTCTTTTCAGAGAAACAGATAACAGATTCTTAATGAAATAGACAAGTGAATGAATTAAATAAATTAATCCCAGGGAGCCCCAAATATGATGATTCCATGCAGGGACCCTCTTGCCTAAAATATAAAGACAGCTATGTCTTTTATCTATAAACCAGGGGTCCCCAACTCTGGACCTCGAGATCCACTTTCCTGCAGAGATGAAAGTGAAAGTGATGTGACATGTGGCCAAGTATGGTGACCCATACTCGGAATTAGTGCTCTGCATTTAACCCATCCAAAGTGCACACACACAGCAGTGAACACACACACACACACCGTGAACACACACCCGGAGCAGTGGGCAGCCATTTTTTGCTGCGGCGCCCAGGGAGCAGTTGGGGGTTCGGTGCCTTGCTCAAGGGCACCTCAGTCGTGGTATTGAAGGTGGGAGAGAGCGCTGTACATTCACTCCCCCCACCTACAATCCCTGCCGGTACGAGACTCGAACCCGTAACCTTTGGGTTATGAGTCCGACTCTCTAAGCATTAGGCCACGACTCGATTCCACGAAAGTGGATCTCGAGGTCCAGTTGAGGGTCCCTGCTATAAACATTTTTAAATAATGTAATTACGATTCATATTAGCAATGTGTCAGGGTCAGTGGCCAACAACATAGGAGTACCGCAAGGGTCTGTACTTGGCCCACTGTTGTTTGTAATAGAAATAAATGAACTTTTCCTCGACATTCTAATTTATTGAGATGCACATTTACAAATGTAAATGTAAATGCACCTGTACATAAATGACTTACTAAATTGCTGTCTGGGTGTCAACTGTCAGATGTATGCTCAGCTTGGCAGGTGAGCACCTGACACAGGCATTACAGAATATTTCTAAATGGCTTGAGTTGTCTCACTTAACTCTTAATGTTAAGAAAACATTTTCAATTTGCTTCTCCATACAAAATAGGCCTGCAAGGGATGTATTTGAGGTGCGGATAAGAATGAAGTAATTGAAGCAGTGAATGAAGTCAAGAATCTTGGCATCATTCTGGAAAAGTATTTAAAATTTGATAGTCAGGTTAAGTACATCTGGAGGAAGGTCAAACCAAACCAAACCTAAACTGTTATCGTGTTATTAGAGGGGATCTGTCTTGTCAAACTGCAAAACTATGCATGCATGCAATGATATTTTCAAATTTATCATATCGCATTACATCATGGTCACAGGCCTCCCCAGCAATAAAAGTTATGGACCAGAAACCCATGCAATGGCATCATTGTGATGTTTTACGAAAGCATAACCTTCTTAGCTTTGACAGTTTTATTGATGTTAATTATCTCAAACTAGTTTTCAAATTTTTGAATAATCATGTTAGTGGTGACTGTTTTGTCCCAATGTATAATGTGACAGGTGCGCTGCTCAGTGGCGCACTGTGTTTCAGTATACTGTGTTTGCGGTTTTGTTTTGTTAGTCTAACGTTTCTTTATGGTTTGTTAAGTGTGTGGTTCGTGGTCTCGTAAAAGTGGAAAGATGAAGGGTGGGAGAAATGCACTCTTGATCTGGATTCTGTGGACGGTCAACTCACAGCAGATCTTCGTGAGGCAAGTCAAGTCACACCTGTTCTTCATGAGTCCAGTCAAGTCACAACTGATCTCCCTGAGTTCGGCCAAGTCACGGTTGATCATCACGAGTCGGGTCAAGTCACAGTTCATTATTATCATGAGTCAAGTCAGGTCACAGCTGATCTTCCTGAGTCAAGTCTAATCACAGTTGATCTTCCTGAGTCAAGGTTAGTCACAGTTGATCTTCCTGAATCAAGTCTAGTCACAGTTGATCTTCCTGAGTCAAGTCTAGTCACAGTTGATCGTCCTGAGTCGAGTCTAGTCACAGTTGATCGTCATGAGTAAAATCGAGTCACAGTTTATTATCATGAGTCAAGTCAAGTCATCATTGACCTACGCTAGCCCTAGGACTATTCTTGTGTCTTGCCCGCCATATACCTGTTTGCCACCGTTCGACCCTGCCTGTGTTTCTGACCTCCTCTGATGTTAATAAAGCTTGCATATGGATCCGCACGTCTCACGTTTTGTCAGCCCCGTAACATATAAAAATTTTAGACCAATAGCCCTTATCTCAGTAATTGGGAAATGTCTTGAAAGATTGTTACTTCAGCATTTAGTTAGGATGGTTAAAGATAGACTGGATCCTTGGCAGTTTGCCTATAAAAAAGGTTGTAGTACGGAAGATGCAGTTGCTGCTTTGGTGCATATCATCTCTAAACATTTAGATAAATCTAATACAACTATAAGAACTTTGTTTTTAGATTTTTCTTCTGCATTCAATACCATAAAGGTTGACAAATTGATGTCAAAACTTGTACAGTTGGGTGTAAATCCGTATTTGATTCGTTGGTATATCTCATTTCTCACTAATAGAGTTCAGAGAGTCAAAGTGAATAAAACTGTCATCCGCTATCATAAAAAATGTCGGAGTACCCTAAGGTTGCGTCAGTTCTGCCATCCTTTTCACCTTGTATACAGATGACTGTCGAACTGACCAGTTAAATCAGTACATTTTAAAGTATTCTGATGAAACTGTTTTAATATCTGTGTTGAATGACGGGGACAGTCCTGGGTTTCATCAACAGGGTGTGACTAAATTAGTTGAGTGGTGTGAGAACAATTATCTTGTTATTAATGTAAGTAAAACAGAAGAGATTATATTTGGGTCTACATCTGATAATTATATAACGCCTGTTTTTATTCATAATGGAAAAATCAGACAGGTTAAAACATACAAGTATTTAGGAGTGATGATTGACGATATGTTATCATGGAAAGATCATATTGACGCTCTCTGTAAAAGAACAAAGCAGAGAATCTACTTTCTTCGTCGTCTTAGGTCATTCGGAGTAAGAAAGCAGATTCTTCTGTTGTTCTTTATGTCTGTGATAATGAGTGTACTGCAATACTGCAACTCCATTTGGTATAGGAGTTTGTCTGTTATGCTAAAAACAAAGCTGTTCAATCAATTAAAAATTTGCTCAAGGATTGTAGGTCAGCCCCTTGAGAAGCTCTATGATTCAGCTTATTATAAAAATTTGTTAGGACTGGCTAACAAGATAGTTTCTGATCCTAATCATGTTTTGCATAATGAGTTTTAATTATTACCATCAAACAGGAGGTACAGAGTCCCAAGATTCAACAAAGTTAGGCTGAAACACTCTTTTGTGTATCAGGCGATCCTGGAGTTGAATAAGACACTTAATCAAAAATCAAGAGTAATGTGAACATGGGTAGTTGTAGGAGTGTAGTAGGAGGGTAAGGCATAATGTAATGTTTAAGGGAGTGTAATGTATATTGTGTTTTGTTTGTGTGTGGATGAAGTGTATGTTGTTGTTTAAAGGATGTTGATTGTTGTAAACACAGATACTGTCATGCAAGAAAAATTTCAGACTCGTCTGACAATAAAGTTTTATATATCATATCATTATATCATAAGACCTCTTTTGGTCAGTCTGCTTTCTCTGCAAAGGGGCCAAAACTCTGGAATGTTTTACCTATTAATTTAAGATTAGACAGATGACAATGCTTTTAATGGTGGACTTAAGCAATGGCTCAAAACAAAACAGCAGTGCTCACATGAATAGCCTACCACTAGGTTATTGTTTGATCATGTCGCCTTTGCTCAATAGCTTATGTAGATAATTCTGAATATGCTGTTTTTCTCTTTTGTAATTTCATGGTACATTTTAGTATTGTTATTATTACTTTTACTGTTAGCACTGTTATTATTAATTTTTGTGTATTATTATTTTTTGAATGCCTTCCATGGACAGGTGATGAAAATTAGCATGTGTGCTAAAACACTTAAGCAAATTAATATGGTTTGTCCAATGCAATTCTGATGTCCATGAAAAATAAAATGTAATAAATACATTACTGTAAATGGACATGTGAAATGCTGTTTCAGAAACAATTTTCTTAATTATTTGGCAACTCCCTATAGCCAAAAAATGATTCTCACAATTAAGCTTTATAGCTTTTGTATTTCTGAAAAATTGCAGATTTACATTAACTGGAGAAGGTACCTTTTTTTAAACCTGAAGGGCAGCATTTGCATTACAAACACATGAATCACACCAAACAAACACCACATTCACTGATTCAAAAACTCCTAATGGGATGGATGAGCCTGGTGGCTTTTCTACACAGTTTGTCAATGCATGGTTTAATTTTAGTGATACTTTCCTTTCCTTTCCTTTAGACGGCACAAAATAGTCCTAACAGACATCCGAAACTCTGATAGAAGGCGGCATGGGACCTTTGTTTTCATTTCTCCATTATTTGTTAAGTCAGGCAGTCGCTCTTGGGCTGCTAGTTCCAGATAATGCCAGTCTCTGCTGCAATTGGGTTTTTAACAAAGTCCAGGTGGGTGTTGTTCAAATCAGTTCAATGTTCAATTTATTTATAAAGCACTTTAAAGGGGTCATATGATGCTATTTTAAAGATCATTATTTTGTGTATTTGGTGTAACAGAATATGTTGACATGCTCTGTCTGGTGCAGTGTTGCCAGGTTTTCGCTACAAAACCCGCCCAATTACTACTTAAAACTAGCCTGAAAATAGCCCAATGCTTTCGAGGGGGTCCCCCAGTAAAAATCGCGTTCGGGGAGTAAAATACAAACTCAAACGTAAGCTAGTAGGCTACAGTGCTCAAATTTTCCCAGCATAAGTTGCCACAGTGACTAAACTTGATCTAGGCCCATGTTAAATTTGCTTTATGGAACCAAATCATTTGACAATAGACTAACTGAAATAAGCCTGGCTTATTTGGTGAACTTGTTTTATGAAACAGGCCTCGAGGCATTAAAAGTGATCATATTTTCTCCATTGCATCATATTGCATCGAATCGCATTGTGTTGAATCAAATCGAAATCGGAATGCACTGCATCGTAACAGGGGTGAATCGTATCGCATCAAAAAAAGAGTCCCATCCGAATAAGCCTATTGTCACTACTTAAGTATATGTTCAGCTAATTGTCAGACTCTTACGTGTCAGCATCTCGTAAACAATTAGCGGATATGTGTATACACCAGAGCCGATCTTCCCTATACGCAAAGAACGTATGTTGCGTAGGCCCCCCCACCCTGCTCTCAACGATTATTTAATTTTAGTTTCGTTTTTTATTTTCGCCTTTTCTATGTAACGTCCAAATCAGTCAAATCATGTAACTTGACTGTCATATACATCCTGCCGTTCTTACTCGATTAGTTAAATTCGCACTGTTTCCCAAGCACTTTCCGTGTGCGCAATTCGAGACAAATATAGGCTACTTTGCGTATGTCGAAATGTCCGTCTTGGTGAGTTCCCTTTCATATCTGTGCATTCCGTGACAGCATCCTACTGTATAAACCTGCTGCTGTCTGTCATCATCTGTTCATCAAACAACAAAAGAAAATGAGAGAATTATTCACTGCTCTTCACTGAATATTGTATAACTTTGTTATTAATCAATTTATGTTTAATTTATATTACATTTGATTACTTTGATGAATTTCTGTATAATAGGCTAAATTGTTTGAACGCACAGACAGCACCCCCACCCCCATCCTATTATTGACGGACCATTATTCTACACTGTTACCATGTCATTGCACAACAGCAATGGAAAGGATAAGTCTGATCTGAATATACGAAAAAAATGAACAAAAAATAATTCAGTTTCCATGAATTTTGTTTCTGGTCGGTGGTCTTGTTTGCTTTCCTAATTACTTGTGTTAGTAGTTTTTGTTTTGTTTTGTTTTGTATTGTTTTGTTTTATTGCCAAATCAATAAACAACATCATATGTTAAAATGCTCTAAATCTTTTATCTGTAAACTATGATTAAAGTCCTCCTCTCAGTATTAGAATATCTTAGTTTCCTGAGTGGACTCAGACATTTTCAGTGTTTTTGTCTTTTTACCTGGAATTTCAGATATGTTGTGTGTGGGTCTTATGATGACAGACGGTGATTCTTCACATAGTTTTACTATTATGTCTAAAGTCCCTTCGAAAAACTGGTTTTATTAGTTCTTCCCACACGCTCTGTTGCCAGCTATGGCTATGAGTATAACTAAAATTTCTTATCAAACATGTGAAGTTTGGGGAAGATTGGACATTGTATGCTTGAGTTACAACAACTTCCTGTTTCATGGCATTTATAGTACACATTAACACTTAGCTAAGTGTTGCTAGCATGTTTCAACATGTCCTGTAGCATGTTTAGTGCACACTGTCATATTTTAATACGTTGCTAGGAGTGCATCAAAGTGTTAACCATGTTGCTTCTTGTTGCCAGCAGGTGGAGCTATGACTATATAACTGAATATTGGCATGTAGATGTGTTCAGGCCAGGACTCTTATCAACCATGTTAAATTTGGAGCAGATTGGATATTGCATGCCTGAGTTACAGAAACTTCGTGTGTTTCATTGCATTAGTAGCATGCTTTAGCTAAGTGTTGCTAACATGTTTTAGCATGTTTCTTGCATGTTGCTAGACTATTTAACATGTGCTGACACTGGCAATATGTTGCTTGGTGTCCATAACAGTGGTAAACATGTCGCTTCCTGTTGCCAGCAGGTGGCGCTATGACTATAACTGAATATGGGCATGTGTTCAGGACAGAACACCTATCAAACGTGTGCACGTGTGTTACAGCAACTTCCTGTTTCATGGCGAAACATCGAAATTTGTCAGGCTGCCAGGGACACACGCCCCTCAGCAAATTTGAAGATGATCTGATTAAAACTGTAGGAGGAGTTAGTTAAAGTACAAGGCCTGAAACTGCACAAAAAATGCAGAGGAAATTAAAAATGGCTGACTTCCTGTTGCGTTTATGGCTTAAGTCCAGGAGACTTTTTTGTAGGTATTGGGATATTTCGTACACATACGTGAAATGTAGCAGGAGGGGTGTTTTGATGATGCCCTGTTTGTAAATTAATTACTTTTTTGAGTTGACTTGTGTCTAAAACTTGATCAAACAATTTACCAAAACAGTCTGAATTGGCTTATGAATCAGTTTTAACTATTTGTTCACTTACCTGAATGCACTGAATCATCTAAAGTGGTTTCTAATTGGGAGTCCTAACATGAACTTGCAGTCATGTTATATCTGTGCAGACAGCCATATTGCACGGCTACGAGTGTGATACTGCGTTTATACAACAGTTCGGCGGCACGAGTGTGTAAATACATAAGAAACAACAGCGGAGTGTCTTTAAAAACTTCGTGCAGAACTACTTCCTTCCGCCACGGATTCAAATCTCAGTTTGACAGTTTAACAGCTGAGCTCAAGATCCATTACTAATTCAGAAACGTCACTTTACAACTTTAGTAACGAAGGAACGTTGAGTTGCTTCATTGAAAGTTTATTGTATTACTGTAGTAAAAGCTCACTGTATTATGAAGAGTATGATGAAAGAGAGATGGACTGAGTGAGTGTGATTACCTGCATCTGATACAGCATTCATTCTCCAGCTCAATCTCATATTCACAATAAAACATTAGTTTGAATGTCCGCTGAGGAAAGTGATATCTTTGTCAAAGTATCCTTTTAACTGCTAAAGGGATTTCTCATGACAACACTGGTCAAAGCATTCATACCTTTTAGTATAAAGATCTTTGCTACAACTAATTCATAAAAACAGTCTCTTGTCACCATCTAAGACACCCTGTTCTATTTAATAATCTAAACACATTTTTTGAGCACGTTAAGAGTGAAACTACTTCAGATCTTTTTGTCCTGCAGCTTTGAATCGGTGAAGGACGATGGCGACTGTTAAAGAGCGGCTCATAAACTTACTGAAGGACCTGTCCAGAGATGATCTGAAGGAGTTTCAGTGGCACTTAGAAAACGATCATGTGTGTATATCAAAGTATGAAATGGAGAATGCAGATATGTTTAAAACAGTGGATAAGATGGTGGACTGTTTTGGACCAGAAAAAGCTGTAAAGACCATGGTCGGCATCCTGAGGAAGATGAACCACAATCATCTGGCTAAGCAGCTGGTTATGCCAGGTATCATTTTATTCACATTGACTGTAAATTGAGTAACTGTTTAAAAGTGTGATGGTTTAACAAACTTTACTCTTTGGAAATGAGGAAAGATTTTTCCCCCCAGTGAATTTGTTTTTATGCAAAGGTTAATTTCAATAACGCTAACCTAACCATAATACAGTCTCATGTGTTGTTTGGTGTGCTCTATGTCAATAGTTTGATCGAAAAGCTTTTAATAATTTTGGTCAGCGCGGCCTGAAGTTGATCCAGCAGTGACAACCCAATAAATGCTTGGGAAGCATTTGAGTTGAAAGTTGAAAACCTCTTACATTTGAGTCAATATTAGTCAAGGCATTTCCATCACTATACATGTTGTCAGCTTCAGCATAATCAGTATAAGATGTGCATGTATGTACTGCACTGTTGCAGTATGAGTGTTATTGGTTGGAATATTGTAGAAACAGTTTTGTAATGATTTATGGGATTTAATATAAAAAAAAATAATATTACTATTTTAATTTTATTTATTTGAAAAGGGACAGTGTACAAATTTTAACATAAATGTTTCCATTTAATGAATTGTACCATATTTAGCCAAAGGCTAATTTTCATCTGCAGCAGGTTATCACAAAAAAAAAAAAAAACAACATAACACAAAACAAATACTACAGAATACATACACTACATGTACACACACAACATACTATAAGGGCCAACAGAAACAATAATTTATAATTTATATTATAGAAACAATTACGCCACAACTATGTCAGTGCTAACAGAGTTAAGTATTTGTTTAAAAAGTTTTTAGTTTTGTTTTTAAAAGACCAATACATGTGCACCACTTAATGTCATCTGGCAAAGCATTCCAGTAGGTAGTAGCTTTCAAAGAAAGTCTAAAGAACGATGACCAAAAGGTACAACACAATCTCTTACAGATGATAGTCTAGTAGATTTTTACAGAGTGTTTAGAACAAAAATAATAGTACAGGAGCAGCCAAACCATGTAAGATTATATAAGACACAAATTTGATAAAAGTTTAAAATTATCAAATTTCAGAAAGTTATGTTTCTCCAAGATCCTACAATGATGTTGGATTGTTTTTATCCAGTATTTTTGAAGTTTGATCATACAAAGATTTTTAAAGGCTTAATTACAGTTTGACCAGCTGACTCCAACATGTAAGAGAGTACGACAAATGAGAAAACATTGCAGCATGCATGAAGGTATTAGCTACATCCATAGAGAGGCAAAAGTTTATATTTGACCAAAGGTTAGATCTTCACCCTTTTCTTAACATGCTTCTTACAATGCAAATTCAAATCTGTTGTGGAAGATCATTTATATACAAACTAAATACTAGGGAACCTAACACTGATCCTTGAGGCACACCCATTAATTTACCATACTGTTCCTTTTTAATTTTGACACATTGCTCTCTATTTGATAATAAAGATATCCATGCCAATGCCCCCAATCAAAACTGAAACTTAAAAAGTTTAGAAATAAAGTTTACGTGAACATGAATTTAACAACTTAAATATTCATCTGTACCTCACATTAAACTATGGAACGGCTTCCGAACACTTTGAATATAGTGGTCAGAAACTTAATGTTGCTTCTTTATAATGTTTTGTGCCTTTCGTGGGGCTTAATAACACAGAATAGTATACGCACAATATCGGTGCGTAGTCATGGTCAGATACCTTCATCCACAACTTCAGTCGGAACAAAATTGAGTTCCCTTCTTATTAACAGAATCAATAAAGATACTATTGAAGCAATATAATTATTTTGGTAAATTATTGGTAAAATATGGTAAAACATTTTATGCTTATGCTTTTATGCTTAACTCTTAAGCTAAATTTCTCTCTTATGGAGTTAATTCTATTCATAAAAGTATTACACCGTATGCCATACTCCAAGTCATCAGAAGATAATGTCGTTCCACTTCAAACTAGTTATTTCCTTATCAAATGCTACTAACTTTCCTTAAGGTATACAATGGAAAACATAAGTTGAAGTATCTGAGGCATTTCTGAATCTGTTTTTGTAAATTTTCTTGCAACCAAAGTTAAATTATGATCAGATAATCCAGTGATCAAATGATAACTTTTGATCATCCTTTCAGGTTTGTTAGTGAAAATTAAATCTAGCAGTGTCTTTGACGAGTTAGCAATCCTTGTTGGACCTTTTATAAGCTGGTTTAAGCTTTTTTTCCCTCTTTAATTTATTTTCCCCATTCAAATTGCCTATTAGAACCATTTCTTTATTACATTCTTTTAAAATTCCTGTAAGTGTAAATTCTCTTGCAGAAGGAGGTCTATATACTCCTTGTCAGGGTAAATGACGAGAGGTTCAATTGCAAATGCAGAAAATGTCGTTTATTGACAGTCAGAAGAAACAGAAACAGTCAGGTGGGAATCGTGGATGCAGAGATGGTGAATTCCTTGGTAGTGCAGAGCTGCAAGGAGTAGCTGGTGGTCCTAATGAATCCAGAATGGTGAAAACAATAGTCCTGTTGGGGACTGCCCCACTAATGCCGGTTCTTTAATGGTGTTAACCACTTCAGTACTCGGATCAGGGAGTCAGAGTCATCAAATGTCTTTCCACTATTTATTTTTGTGCAGGGTTTCACCATATACACACACTTATATGCATTGGAGGTAGTTTCTCCAATGAACAATAACAGAAGTAAATAACTAAATGTCTAACAAATATTTGCATACTGTTACAATAAGACAGCACATTTCAAATTAAACAATATCAACAAGTCTCTTAATGTGTAATTAGTGAACTATGTAAAGGAGCATATACACAACTTAAGATACATTATACAACATCCTCATTACGATATGAAAGTATAAAAAAAAAAGTAGAATATATTGTACGTTATCCGAAACATATTTAAACGAGATATTAAAAACATGAGCAAGATAAGCAGCAATGTTACCGGCACTTCAACGTGCGTTTTACGCGATGAATTAATTATCATAAAGATCGCGCACCACCAACAATCACAGGCTTAATGTACAAACAGATTCAGCAGTATAAACATCTAGTATTACAAAGTCATGGAATAAACTTTTGCCCTGCACGTCACATTCTGTCAGCTCTGCATGCGTAATCAATAACATGTCACTTACGCCAAACACGTATCACACTACAAGTTGCGTAGTGCATATTTACATAATACAAGCTCTTACCAGATATAAAATAAAAGTATTAATAATAGTATAAACAGTATTAAAAGATATATAATATAAAGAATTCACAACAAGTCCAACAATCCGAGATAATCCACAACAGAAAATGAAGAGTCCAGCGCTGGAAATGGAACCAGGAAACTGATAGTGATGGGACGATTGATACCGAGGCGCCGACGCAGTTTTCAAAGCACTATTGTATCACACACTGTGCCGATGCTTGTATCGAAATGACAACACCACGTGATTGATGACGTTTGAAGCTTCGAACGTCATGCAGTATCGGAAGGTCCCAACCTTCCGATACAGCTGGTTTGAAAAAATCGGCGCTTCACATGACTCTTGTGTTTGACTTTACATTGACTTGGTTGTGTGTGTGTGATTCGTCTCTGGTGAAACTGATTGCAGGGATATAACTAAAGACAGGACAAACTAACAAAAACATAAAAACAACTGCGGCGCATGCCACGGAGGCAGCCATCAGCGTCGGCGCCATCTTTTCATCACGTCAATTATTAATTATAATCACACACTTGTATATTTTGTATTATTGATCAATATGTGAATCCATTGACCGGA
>NW_015539894.1:345236-352028 GCF_001515605.1 Sinocyclocheilus anshuiensis | reverse complement strand
GAGTCTGACCACCAGATGTCGCTAATGCGCACTGTGTTAAAAAGCTTCGAGTAATGAACCGTTTTTTCAGCACAATTTGATAAAAGCCTCAACCGGTTCAGAAAGCCTCGGTTTCCCATCACTAGAAACTGACAGACATCAAACACACTGCACGAACGAGAACCAAACGCAAACACAGAGAGCTATATAAGGGAGCTGATGAGCCACAGCTGGTGCTAGTTAGCTCATCAACAGCCGTACACACAACAACCAGAAGAGGCCAATGAAACTGTGAACCGTGACAGTCCTATGACAATGAATGACATTTGAGACAAAAATATTTTTAACCCAACACACTCGAAGTCATTAACTGAATTTAAAAAAATTCACATTTAATTCCATCTTTAACATACTGTATATAAGCACTCCTCCTCCCCTTCCCAAAGTTCTGTCACGTCTAAAGCATTGATAACCAGACATCATAAAAACAATTGTAGAAGATGACTGTTCTAACCATGTTTCGGGTATACAATGAAAGTCCAGATTCCAGATTTTAATTGGATGATAAATGAGACGAAAGATGTTCACTCTTTGAAACAATGCTTCTGATGTTGAAATGTACACCAAAAAAAGTCCTCTCAGTTTCACTTTTGGGTTCCAAAGAACCTTCGCATGGTTAACAGCTTGAAAACTTCTACATAGTCTGCTTTTTTTGTAGAGAATTGAATGTTTTGAATGTGAAGTGCTTTTGATCTTGTTGTGGAAATATGAAGATTTGGCAGTATGAACTTCAACAGAGAAAGAGGAAAGCAAAAACTGATACAAACTAAGGTCCAACAGATATTTTGGTGTGAGAGAAAGAGCAGCAGGAGTTGCTGAGTCTTCTGGACGTATCCAGGTCTCAGTCAAGCCCAAGATGCTAAGAGTAGACTGATAAGCAATGTCCAGAATTAAGTTTTGTAGCTTTGTTGACTGCTGACTGACAATTCCAGAGGCCCACAGAAAAAGAGAGAGGTGCAGAAGTAGAGGTCCAGATAGGACGCAGGTATTGCCGTCTGCGTTTGATGTTAGAGTGTCGTTGGGAGACAACAGGAATGCATTGGAAACACATGATAGATGTGGGAAAGAGAGATTATAAGGACAGTGTGTGGAAAGGAAAATAAAATATACTTAAGCTTTCGCTTACACAGCTTTTTGACTCTTGAGTGAATACAGCCGTGGAGTCCTTGACAATTAGCACACCAAAAGCCTATAGCAGGCGAATGGCTCAAATCAGATCTACTGCGGGACAGTTCGTCACTTAAGTGCAGTAAACGAGCAATACAAATACCTAAAGCTCCTTCTTAGCCAATGGCTATTATTCTAAGTGCAAATAAGTGCAATCAAAATACAAATTATAATGAAAGAAAAATAGAAATGAATGGTAAACAATATAATTCTTCCTAGCAGCAAATAAAAATCCAAACAGATATAGAAAAGAGGTATTTATGCGGTACCTTCTTCTCTGCTGACTAAAAGTCCAGTTCTCACTATTAAGTAGCTGCTTATTAGCATGCATATTACTAACATATTGGCTGTTTAATAGTACTTAGAATGCACATATTAATGTCCATATTTTAGATCCCTTAATCCTAAACTTTGTAACTACCTTACTAACTATTAATAAGCAGCAAATTAAAAGTTTACTGGGGCAAAAATCATAGTTAATAGTGATATTTGGATCTTAAAATACAATGTAATGATTAATATTAAGTTTTAAGTCACATGCCACTTAATGTCAGTGTTAGAGTGTCATATAACTCCTTCCTATATTGTGGGGAACCAGTCAAGGTATTTCACCTTGACAGTAAAGAAAAATCATGGGATACTGCTGAAGTCCACAAATCCTGATTACACTGAAATAAGGCTTTCCACTTGGGGAGGGGACAGGGAGTTGTCATCTTGCCTGCTGTCCACTACAGTTTTTATCATACATGTGTTGTATTTTTTGTAATGGAAGTACAGACCAGGTTAGAATATACATACAGGTTTTATTATGAATTTATGAAAAATATGATCACTTAGTCTATGCTGTCTTTTTCTCTCTTTCTTAACGGCTCAACTGCAGATGACAGTATTGATTACACAGACACCAGCCACAGACTGAAGAACAAATTAAATAACGACTACAACCGGATATTGGTCGGAAATTCTCACACGGGTCACCGGGAATACCTGAACGATATTTACACTGATTTATATGTGGTGGAGAATGAGACTGGAGGAAGAGTGAACGATCACGAGGTGATACAGATCCAATCAAATCACAGCCGATTGACTGCCAAGGAGATGCCAATCAAGTGCAAAGACATGTTTAAAGTCCAGTCTGACACGGGTCGACAAAACAGAAAAGTGCTGACAATGGGGATCACAGGAGGGGGAAAAACGTTCTCTGTTAATAAATTCATCCTTGACTGGGCTGAAGGAAAAGAAAATCGTGATATAGTCTTCATATTTCCACTTCCATTCCGTAGACTGAATTTGATTAAAAAAGAGTACAGTCTCATAGGACTGCTTAACAAATACTTCTTTAACAGTCCTGAAGAACTGACCTCTCTTCCTGACGATGATGGTAAGGTCATGTTCATCTTTGATGGGCTGGATGAATGTCGCTTCCCTTTGATCTTTCAAGAGGATGACAGCTTTACAGATATTTATGAAAAAACAGCAGTGAGTAACATAATAACAAACCTGATCAAGAGACATCTGGTTCCCTCTGCTCGCATCTGGATCACATCCAGACCAGCAGCAGCCAGTCTGATACCCCGAGACTACATCGATCAGGTGACCGAGGTGCAAGGATTCAACAATGAGGAGAAAGAGGAATTCTTCAACAAAAACAGTCCTGAGCTTGCTGGAAACATCATTCATCACATCAGGAAATCCAGGAGTCTGTACATCATGTGCCACATCCCCATCTTCTGCTGGATCTCTCTCACTGTTCTTGAGCCTCTACTGGCTCGAAAGAGCAATGACAGAATACCCACAACTCTGACAGGCATGTACACAAACTTCTTACTTACTCAGCAACAACAGATGGAAAAAAAATACAGTGATAATTCTTTTGAAGAGATTATTCTGAAGCTTGGGAAACTGGCCTTTCAACAGCTGGAGAAAGGAAATCTGATTTTCTACAGAGAAGATCTTGAGGAGTGTGGACTGGATGTAAGTGAAGCATCAGTGTACTCTGGGTTATGCACTCAGATGTTTCAGGAGGAAAAGGTTCCTACAAGAAACGTTTACAGCTTTGTACATCTCAGCATCCAGGAATTCCTTGCTGCTCTCTATGTGTTTTTGATTAACAAAGACAAGAAAGCCAATCCATTTCTTGAATCCTGGAAAAAGAAACTGTCATGGAAAGTGTCCAAAAAGACACTGTTTAAACTTCATAAGGCTGCAGTTAAGAAGGCTTTACAAAGTGAGAACGGACACTTGGACCTTTTCCTCCGGTTCCTCCTGGGTCTCTCACTGGAGTCCAATCAGAGTTACCTGAAGGAGATAGTACCAGGACTGAAGCTCAAAGCAGAGAGTGTCAAAGACACCGCTGACTATATCAAAAAGACTATAGAGAAGGAGGAATCAGTAGAGAGGACCATCAATCTCTTCCACTGTTTGAGTGAACTGAAAGATGACTTTGTGGAGGAAATACAGAAGAATCTGCTCTCAGGAAATCTTTCAGCTCAGAATCTCTCCTCTGCTCAGTGGTCGGCTCTGGTGTTTGTGCTCCAGATGTCGGAAGAGACTCAAGAGAAGTTTGAACTGCAGAAATACAGAAGATCTGATGACGCACCGATGAGACTGCTGCCAGTGATCAAAAACACCAGAAGAGCACTGTAAGTGTCTTCTTTACATTCATTTATATACACTATTAGTCATTTTAATTGGGTCTCCATTTTATACAGGTAGCTTGTTTGCCAAGAACAATTAATAAATGTAAATGTATCATTGTGTGTGATGACATTTAATGCCATTGTATCTCCACCATCAGGTAAGTTGAATTCAGGTTTTAGACACTTTATTATTCTTGATAGTATCATACATTGAAAATATTGGTTTGATGTTTTATAAAGCGTTAAATTATTGTAACAAATTTAAAATAGAGACTAAAGGAAGCTTTAATTTGACTTTCATTCTCTTTTAAACTGGACATCGGATGCCCATTTTCCACAGGTTGGTATGATTCTTTAGTATCTTCATGACATGTCTACAACATACTTTGGTTAAAATTCCTCAATGGACGTGCAAAACAACAGCCTTTTTACCTCGTCAAAAACAGCTCTGTTCACAGCGACCCGTTTCAGTGCATGTCTCTTTAAATGCTAATGAGCTCCGCTCACCCCGCCCCTCTCTTCCGTGGAAGAGGAAAGACGATTTGCAAATGGTCATAAAAAAGATATAAAGTGTGAGACTTACTTCTTTTGGAGGTGCAGCTGGATCACGAACAGTGGGTACTGATCCATCCTTGAGTTTTTACTTTTTAGGTCATGGGCAGGGCCTGAGCATTATGACGTCATAAATCAAAACAGCTCGATTATTGAGACTGTTTAGGTTTTTTGAGGATTAAAAAAAAGGTGTGAATGGATTTTTATCATTGTAGGGTGGTTGTGTCCACACTCTGCTAAGACACATTATATGCAAACAGCATGTAAAAGTGAATTTTGCATCCGATGTCCCCTTTAAATTCTGTAATCACTGAGTACATCTGATGGTTTTACCTTTGCTGTAACTACAAAGGTTTTCCAAGTCATCTGTGCTCCAGATTATAAACCCTATCTGATAAACACATTAATAGGATTGTTTGTTTTGTTCTCCACACAGGCTATGTGGGTGTAATCTCAATGCTCAGTCTTGTGAGAGTTTGTCTTCAGCTCTACAATCTTCAAACTCTGTCCTGAGAGAGCTGGACCTGAGTAACAATGACCTGCAGGATTCAGGAGTGAAGCTGCTCTCTGATGGACTGAAGAGTCCAAACTGTCAGCTGCACATACTGAGGTTTGAGTTAAAAAACTTTCATTTAATTTTTCTTGCATTAATTGTTAAAGATCACACTTCTTAGATTTATTCCATATGC
Source organism: Sinocyclocheilus anshuiensis (assembly GCF_001515605.1). Classification (NCBI taxonomy): domain Eukaryota; kingdom Metazoa; phylum Chordata; class Actinopteri; order Cypriniformes; family Cyprinidae; genus Sinocyclocheilus; species Sinocyclocheilus anshuiensis. The sequence continues at coordinate 346,939 of NW_015539894.1, read as the reverse complement.
AATTACATTGTGTTTTTTCTTTTTCAGACTTGAGAGAGCTGGATCTGAGTAACAATGACCTGCAGGATTCAGGAGTGAAGCTGCTCTCTGATGGACTGAAGAGTCCAAACTGTCAGCTGCACATACTGAGGTTTGAGTTAAAAAACTTTCATTTAATTTTTCTTGCATTAATTGTTAAAGATCACACTTCTTAGATTTATTCCATATGCAATTACATTGTGTTTTTTCTTTTTCAGACTTTCCATATGTAATCTCACTGCTCAGTCTTGTGAGAGTTTGTCTTCAGCTGTCATTACAGGCTAAACAATACTCAGCGGAGAATGGTTGTTTGAGTGGGTGTTATATAGTGAGTGAGTGATATGAAACAGCTGTGTGCAATCAGTGCAGTGTGTAATCCTTGGCAGACACAAAGCACACAAAGAATTCACAACCGGCCTCCATAGCTGTGACAGGACAGGATGAGGATTCCCCTGTTCCGAGTCTCTGTGTTTCCTTGCCTTGCCTTCTTGTTTTTTGACCTTGGACTGTTTATTGGAATGCTCTTTTGTCTCACCCTGGATTGTACCTGTTTGCTGGTGTTTGACCCTGCCTGTTTTGACCACTCTTGTGAATAAAAGCTGCATTTGGATCCTCAACTCCGTTGTCACGCCTCCCACGTTACATCAGCTCTACAATCCTCAAACTCTGTCCTGAGAGAGCTGGACCTGAGTAACAATGACCTGCAGGATTCAGGAGTGAAGCTGCTCTCTGATGGACTGAAGAGTCCAAACTGTCAGCTGCACATACTGAGGTTTGAGTTAAAAAACTTTCATTTAATTTTTCTTGCATTAATTGTTAAAGATCACACTTCTTAGATTTATTCCATATGCAATTACATTGTGTTTTTTCTTTTTCAGACTTTTCATATGTAATCTCACTGCTCAGTCTTGTGAGAGTTTGTCTTCAGCTCTACAATCCTCAAACTCTGTCCTGAGAGAGCTGGACCTGAGTAACAATGACCTGCAGGATTCAGGAGTGAAGCTGCTCTCTGATGGACTGAAGAGTCCAAACTGTCAGCTGGAGATTCTGAGGTAAATGCTTTATCACAAAAAAATGACCAAATGACATTTTGTCCAAGACAAACATTTGCAGGCATGTTTTCTGTAGTTATACAGATGTCTGTATTTTCTTCCCTGAGAAGTTTGACTCATGTGAACTGTGTAAATCATCTGAGATTTTTTCTAGTGGCTGTGTGTGCACAAGACAAGACACCCTTGGCATCTCAGACAGGGTCCATAATTAAAGGTGCCATATGTAATCTAGCAGTTGAAATGGGTACTGCATTCCAAATTCAAAATATTGGAGAGAATTGTTTCCCCCACCCCCTCCTCCTTAGACTTGTATGGTTGAAAATAGATTTTTCCTTTCCTGTCCCAAACCTATCTTCTATAACAAAACACTGCTCTGGGTGTGTGTCCACTGTGTGTGTTAATTCACTACTCACTGCTGTGTGTGTGTGTGTGTGTGTGTGTGTGTGTGTGCGCGCAATGTAGCGAATCAGCTCAAAGGGGAAATATGAATAATTAATCATAACTAGTTATAATTAATTATAAATATTTAGATCCGCTGTAAGTATTTACTTGACCTCTCAGGGTCAACTGTCTGTCAATTCTAAGAACGTTAATTTCCTGGTTAAGGGAAATAACTTTCTTACTGTACAATAC